>NC_056573.1:24825262-24847762 GCF_018340385.1 Cyprinus carpio | reverse complement strand
AATGAGGAGTCAAAATTGCAAAAAAAAGTTGACTATGTTAGCTGTCAATCCATAGTTTGACAAAAGACACCAAAATCTGCATTCAAAAGTCTTAACACAAAGTAAAATTTCTCAAATTCATTCATCAAATTTTTCTGAACTGCTATAATATACATGGGTTTCATAGCTTCCCAACAGTTTAGCTTTGATGTTTATTTTAAAAGCATGCAATGCTCTATAAATGCTGTTTTTATAAGCATATTTATCTGAATAAAAACATACTGAACCCCTCTGAAATCGTGACACCATGCAGTGGTTCGCTTATGTTAGCTTACACTGCTCTTATCGAAAATCAATTGATTAAGTTTATCCCTCCTTTTGTTTCTTGTGCTTTTGTATTTTTCCATCTGCTTCGCACAATGGGGCCATTATATAATGGAGTTTCCTGAACACCCCGAAAATCCAATAAGGCTGAAAGCTGGGCTGACCGGCCTGAGACCAATGCAGAGATCTAATTCCTCACTCTGGAAATGTTTTTTCTCCAGGGAGACATTCAGGGACAGCTGTTATTGAAAGCCAAGACACAGCAGCAGGTTAGTGCCGCAGATTTCCCAAAACATGGTGTCCGTTGGTCATATTCAAAGCTAAATCAGCCATGCAATACTGAGAAGCAGCGTAACCAAAAATCTGTCACTGGTAAAACATTTACTATAATATAATATAGCTTCCAAAAATGTTCATTTTGTCAGATCACAAAGATACTTGAGAAAGACGCTTTTTTGTCCCCATAATGGTGTTGTTACATAATCTACCAGGAGGAGTCTAACTGAAGTTAATCACCCAAACATTGACACCCTTGGTTCTGGAACTCAAATTCTCATTATTAAACATCATTAAAAATATAACATTAGTCATAGTAGCAGTAGTAATATTAACAATAATAATATAATAATAAAATTGAAAAACTAAAAGAAAAAAAATATTACTTAAATAAGTAAATAATAAGCAAATAAGTAAATACAAATAAATAAAATAAACCAGTAAGCAAATAAAGTAAATGTAAAAAAATAAACTAAATAAATACATATGCATACCTAACTACCGGTAAATAAATAAATAAAATAAGTAAATATTTACTTTAAGTAAGTAAACACAGTACATACATACTATCCAACTAAATAAATAAGTGAAAAATCAGCTAAGTCAACTAAGTCAACTAAAGAACATAAGTAAATACATAACTACATATATTATGCATGCATACCTAATTAACCAAATAAATAAACATTTACATGCATACATAAATCAACTAAATATGTACATATGAACATTCATAAACAACTACAGTACATACATGCATGCATACATGTCAATAATATATATATATATATATATATATATATATATATTAAAACTACATACACAAACAAGTACATTCATGCATACCTAAATAAATAAATAAACATTTACATGCCATCCATAAATAAATCAACTGAATAAGTACATATGAAAATTTTGTAAACACTACATACATGCATACGTCAATAATATATTATATATATATATATATATATATATATATATATAGATATATCTATATATATATATATATATATATATATAAAATTATTTAAAAACTACATACACAAACAAGTACATTCATGCATACCTAACTAACTCACCAACTAAACTTATTTCATAAATAAATAAGGGGCTGTTCCTCAATGTGATCACACAACCCTGGTGTTTAAGACAAACACACACATACATACATACATAACATAACATTAGGTAATTCAGTCTGGAAATTTGTTTTGGGTGCAGGGAAAGAAACACTAGTGTATTTGAATTGGGCGGCAATAAAAATCACCATCTGCCACCTTCAAATAAAGAATTTACCTTGCATTCCCTATTAAAAACAATTATCATTCGAATAGTCCTGTCTCTGTTTTTAGCTGCTCAGCTCTACCCGTGTCTCCCTCCCTGCTGTTCATTCCTGATGATGATGATGATGACGATGACTCTTTCACAGGACTTTCAATTACCTGATGCAGGAGGAAGGAGATAATGCCAGGCCAAAGTCTCAAAGACACATCAGCGCCGGGCCACTTTCATCTATGGAGATGCTCTCTGTGCCACACACACGAGCGCTTCCCTCCGTCTACTCTGAGCTCTTCAAAAGTCTTGTTTGAAGGTGCTCACCTCTTTCTGCTCTCTATACTCTACTCTTCTTCTCTTTTAAGTGAGTGTGTCAGGAAGCTGAGAGCTTCTAACCGTGAATGACGTCACCTCCTGTGACCCATTACATCATCACTAGACACATCAAACTTGACCAGCGCCATCGCAAAACACTATAAATATGATCAGCTTGGCTCATGAATATTAATCAGCTGATGTAATGTTCACTCAGTCATACTTGCTAAAAGGCACTGCTTACAGCGTGAAGGTTCATTCAGTTTTATTTTCACTCGATATTGATTTGTGGCTGAAAACATTATTTTTCTACTTGTGCAGTGGCGTAAACCACTAAAATATAAAGCTTGTTTCCCCAAAAGCTGATTGATGAACACAGAAATTAGTTTTTTTGTTTGTTGGTTGTTTTTTTTTTTTTTTTTTTATACATAGTACCGTTCAAAATTTTGGGGGTGTGTAAGATTTTTTTTTTTTTAGAAATAATACTTTTATTCAGCATGAATGCATTAAATTGATTAAAAGTAACAGCAAAGACATTTATGTTACAAAAGATGTTTAAATATGAACATTTATTCAAAGAATCCTGAAAAAAATTATGTTTTCAACACCGAAAATAAGTATAAATATTTCTTGAGCAGCAAATCAGCATATAAATATGATTTCTGAAGGATCATGTGACACTAAAGACTGGAGTAATGATGCTGAAAATTCAACTTTGTATCACAGGAATAAATTACATTATAAAATATATTTAAATAGAAAACAATTATATAATACTATTTCACAATATACAATTTTTACTGTATTTATGATCAAATAAATGCAGCCTTGGTGAGCATAAGAGACTTCTTTTAAAAACATTAAATAATCTAACTAACCTAAACCCAAACTTCTGAACGATAGTCTAGCTGTACAAATACAAAAAAGTACTTTCTACAAATTAAAAAAGTAATGTGCAAACACATTATTAATATCCAACACACACACACACACACACACCTGCAGAGCAGCAGAGTCTTAAAGTCCACTGAAGAAAGCTGAGCTCACTGACAATAACAACACAATTTTATGGCAAACTGACCTCAAATATGAAAAAATATCCAATTTCTTAACATTTAGCCCTTTTGCCTAACAAGGCTTGAATAAGCATTTATAATGCACCCATTTATTGCGGCTCTCATTGTTTTTCATAATACTACCTGGGACTGTAATATGCATGAAATATATACAATATTGGGTGAAACAGTCCACTTGTAATTAGTTTTAGTCAATATTTTTCAGTGAATGACATTGTTATTTTTGCTGAAATTCTACCATCTCGGATGACTCGGATGACACATGCAACCTCGTTACAGAATATATGTGCTGCTTAATATTTGGCCAGAATAAGATGAGTCATGAAAGGCATAATTATACTTTAAGGCAACTACTTAAGCCTTAAAATAAACCACAATCAATCAGCCATTCATTTTATGGGGTTACACTTATTTCACACAACATTTAATTAATTCAATAGGAGGAAAAACCCTACAAATGTATAATTCATTGCACTCCCACTACTTAACACCATCCAGGTTTGCAACTGAATTACATTTGGACCAGATTGACAACCCAGATATTAAAAATGCATCCAACAAATGAAATTCCCAAAGCTGAAATTCAGACACTAATGAGCAACATTAGACTTTGGGCCTAAAGAAAAGCTCTCTAGATGATCACCACCAACAAGTGGTTCTTTTAAAAAGCTTTAAAAGTCTTTGGAGTTGAACAGAATCCAGCAGACATCACAGCCTACAAAGGTGAAAGTCTCTCAAATGTCAAAGGTCAAGCCCAGCGGCCGTGTTGACAGAGGAAAGGTCTCACAGGAGGACGTTAGAAGGACTCTCTCCAATGAATGTGAAAACACCAAACCAAGAGAGAAAGCACACACCATTCGTGGACTGACTGATGCATACTGCACACAAAAATGACAAGAACCTACAAAATATACAAGATTCAGTGAAAAGGAGATAACTGTGGCATAACATGAAGGTCTGAGATGCCAAACGAGTCCCAGATGAGTTTAGGATGAGTCAGAGACCTGAAAAGTCTCACTGACTTCCAGTGAATGATTTAAAATTTGACATTTTCCCAATAGTTTCCAGCATTTTTCCTTCAGGGAGCTCGCATGCGGATGAATGGCTGTATTTGGGGTTTTGATTTAAGGTGTTTTTCTGTCCGACTGAAAAATGGCACCATGTTCTTTTAATCGTCTGATCCAGATGCTTTGATGAGAATATAACAGTGCCACACATCTTTGCTAAGCAATATTAAGAACATGCTGTGTGACGCACCGAACAAATTGAGACATCTTGCCTGTGAATGTTACAAATCGCTTGCGTCACAGTAAATGGTTCTGTAAAGTCATGTTGTCAGCACAGAACTGAGTGATTGCTACTAAGAGTGCACATGCTAATGAGTGCCGTCTGAAGGAGTGGTTTTAGCATAATCATGCAAGCGGTATGAAAAAGCCATTCAAAAGTGCTAAAAAAAATGACAATTTGATTTGCCCATTTAATGACCAAAATCAAATTAAAAATTTAACAACAGTAGGTCTGAATGAAAAGATGGACTTCTTCCTGTTATAGGTCAACTCAATGCATCATTCTTGCTTGATTGATTGTGCTGATGCATAAGCACTATCACTGATGGTGATCAAAATGACAATTTTATATTGACTGTAAGTTACTGGATTTTTTAGATTTTCCTTGCTTTTCTAGAATCAAGGAATTCTTGAACCATTTGCAACAGCATCCCTCAGCCACAAAGTTTGCATACATGTCCTAAATAAATACTTTAAAATTAAGCACAATATAGTTAACTGTACCAAATTATCATATTAAATTGACAGCCCTACTAATTATATGATAAATCACATTTATATCACACCCGGCCTTTTCTCAAAGTCTGCTTTTTCAAGGTATTGTAATATCGACAGCAATCAGACAGGTGTCTGCTAATGAGTCTGAGCAATATTCCTCTTATTAATTAACCCTCCGATAGCACCCAACATTTCATACTAACAATGCTGCTAATGAGCATAACTGCATTATGACAACAGGCAAACACGCCATCAATAACAATCATTTTAAGGGTGGCAACTCTGTCGGGAGTGCGTCATAATGAATATTTCATGAAAATAATCAAATGCCACTCACTCTAATGAGTAAATACTTCAAGTTACTGGAGACACGCTCATGTCAATGAGGGTTATTTTTTCGGATCGACATTTCATTTAAAGTGCTCTGTCAGGAAGTATTTTTTGCATGCATGCATGCATTTCATTCTCAGGGAAATTCCTTCAATGTTTTCAGAATTACACAGCCCAAATGTCACATAAAAGCAAATTTAATTGTGATTGGTAGTGATGGGTGATTATAAAACCTTTTTGCCAATAATTTGTTTCAAACCAGTGATTTGGAACACGTATCAAACTGCCAAAGTGACATGATTTCAGTAAACAAGGCTTTATGTCATAACTGTTTCGAAATATGTAGAAATTTAAATGGTCTGCTGCTGCCCTGTGAGCCCATGAAAAACCAGTGTCAATGTGGATTTTGCCTGATCTCGGATCAGTATTATCTGCATTTACACTGTTTTGACCAGCAGGCGTCACCAGTGTGTACAACAATACCCCTTAATAACCCTCTCTCAATAATGGCACCCAAAAATACAGCTCGTCTCAGCAGAGTCAGACTGCAAGAGACCACACGAGTCAGTATTTAAACTCTTCTGTGATCCATCAACTAAGTAAAGTTTTCAATTATCTGTCTCTGACTGCAGTAAAAATGAAAAAAAAAAAAATTCTGTTCAAAGTAATTTTACTAGAAAACAGCACAATGCTCTTTCAACAGACACTGTTTGAACAAAGTGACGTGCTAAGAGTCAAATAAAAGAGACAGATTCTATGTTCTTCTGTTCACACTATATTTAGTTCTGCACTGAAGTGTGTTTGTGTAATCAATGTGAATACCAGGAGTATCAGTGGCAGCTTTTTACAACTGTAGCTTCTCAGGAGAAAACTCAAAATGAATGCATGTTTGCTTTCCTTTTTCATTCCTGTTTTTGGCCTTTTGATTTTACTACTAAAAACATGCAGCAAAAGAAATGAAAAAGAACAAAACATGCATTTGTTTTGCAGAATTTGGATCCTATAGCTGAAAGAAGGTTCTGCGAGAATGGAGGAATTTTGTTTTACTTCCAAATTAGGCCCGATGGAATGTAACCTTGTAAAGCCTACTGTCTCATATTTGATTCACAAATTTCTAAGGCGTCCAAATTATTAACATGGTCAAAACATTACTGAAAAAAAACTGTTGTACACAATCTACTACATGTCTTCAGCCATCTGATTGCTATTTTATTATTTTTTAAGCAAGTAAAAGGCCTTTTAGTATAATTGTAAAAACGTCCACCTTCAGGTTGTAGTTCATGTATTGAAATCTGATGCTGTGAAATCTGATTTTTGTAAAGTAAACATAAGAATAACTTATTTTGTTGGTAATATTTCATGAGGAACACTTACTGGATTAAAATAACTTGGGTTTACTTGATTATTTTTGTGTATTCTTCAGTTTGGGCCTCTGAATAAAACTGAAGTGGTTTCTTTCGCAACTTTTGAAAAGAATTGAAAACATTTGTTAATAATTGAAAAAAAAAACATTCCTCAGGATGCTGTTCCCAGATCAGTGCATCCCATTACACATGACCAACAATGGTTAACCATAATAAAATGAGTAAGATGAACCTGACGGCAGTTTTCTCTGTTGCTTCTGGGACGTCTGTAGAGGGAAGCTCATCCGCCAGGATCTCTTCTATTCTGCGTGGATCATCTGGAATGTCCCTCTGAAATTTGACCTTCTCCTTCTTGCCCGTCCCAGCAGTGAGCGTGTTCCAGAGTGCACTCTGAGACTTTGAGCCTGGAAACAAGACGAATCAAAGTCAAAAAAACATTTAAAGCCTTTGATAAACAATAAACAACTCCCATTCACTCTCAGAAAAAAATGCGCAAAAAATTGTACCTTTAGGGGTACAGCCGCTTGTCACTGGGGCAGTACCCTCAAAGGGGTGCCCTTCTTTACCCCTATAGTGTTCATAATAGCTCATATTACTACCTTAAGGGTACACATTACTACTCTAAGGTACTAATATGCATCCTTCAGAGGTAATGAAGGTACAAAGGAGTCCCTTTGAGGGCACAGCCCCAGTGACAAGCTGTTGTACCCCGAAAGGTACAGTCTTTGTACATTTTTCTCTGGCAGTCTAAAGGCTGTCTAAAAGCAACATATTATGTCTGAAATGAAATTTAAATATTTTAAGTTCTTCCCATGCCTTTTTTTTTCAGTGTTCTGTTTCAAAATAACACTAATGGCACCAGTAAACCAAAATTTTTAAGACTAAAAAAGAACTTAACGCCTCCTCTAGGGATCCTAATTGGTTTAGTTGTTGATTCATAGTAAATTATATTGATTTGCACCCATCAATGCTGTGCATTTCGTTATCATTATCATCATGAGCTCATGTAATCATAATCTTGTCATTCAGATGTAATCTGTGTGCCACCTCTGAGTTTCTTTGGATCAAGTATTGAGCCCAAATGAACTTTTGAATATCTTGATAGATGCTGCCATCTAGTGTCATGTCCATGTCATGTTATGCCCATGTTAAAAGAACATCAGCATCTCGCTGGGTAATAGCAATGACTAATATCAGACTGAAAAACTAGTACCAGACCAAGGCCTCTATGACAAATTCATTGGTAAATTAACTGCAGCAATAATGTAAAATATTTAAGGTTTCACCATTTTAGTATCAATACTATTATAGTGGTATTTATTTTTTAGTAGTATTTACATACATATTTTTGTTAATTTTTTTATTGTCTTCTTGTTTTAGTTTTAAAGTTTTACTAATTTTGTTGTGTTTCATCATTTTTATTAATTTTTGCTTTTTAAAAAATATGTACATTTTTAAATATACCTTTTTATTAAGTTTTACTTTAGTTGTTTTAATTGATAAACACCACAACACCATTTACATTACTCAAAATTAATACTTTATATCACACTGTTTATCTTTGAGTCTGGAATGAGCTCTGGACCAGACAGGACAATTTAGCTCACTTGATCTCTCTCAGAAAAAATATATTGACGAGTGTGAAGAACCATTTTATAGTCTAAAGAACCTTTCTGTGCTACAAAGAACCTTTTGTGCAATGGAAAGGTTCTTTGGATATTACAGGTTCTTCATGGAACCATACACCCTGCCAAAGAAGCATTAAAGAACATTTATTTTTACCATGACTTTTCCAGTCATTTGTGATTACTGAACAATGGTTTTTAGAAATGGGATTTTCAATACTGGTTTTAGACATTTCATAACATTTTAATAAGCTTAGAAATCACTTAACTTTCCCTGATTTTTTTTTTCCATGACTGTGCAAAGCCTTTGGTAAAGACATGCTGTGAGTGTGAGTGTAAGTGTTTCTGCAGAATTTCTGCAGCACTTTGTAGGATTAAAGCATCTGCTATATGATTAAATATAACTGCAAATCTACTACTTCATTCCAGCCCTTCCCTTACCTATATGAAACAAGATGTCGATTTACATGAAACATAAAAATGTAGATAGGGCTCCGCAAATGTATTGCTTTCTCAAAAACACATACTTACGTGCAAATCTCGCCAGTGGCCTGCTGTTGGTCTCACCATCCTCATTAGCCACTACAGAGAAAAACAGAAATAGACCGAGTTATATGGTGGCATTTCTCTTTCTGTGTATGTGTGTGTGTGTCTCTAAAAACATAAATTAGCTTACTCTGAAAGCTTTTTTCAAAGGCTTAGTAAAATACATCATTAAAAAGCTGTTTTTGCTCCTATTTTAATGTGTCTTCTTGTATAATGTGAATATAATGAACCGAGCTGCTGGAAAAGCGTGGAAGGCTGCTTTAATATGACTTCAGCTGCTGTTATATGAGCCTTTCATTAGGATTTGAAATGGGTCTTGATCAGTAGGGGACAGGAGGGGTGTTAGTGTAATGTGAGTCACTTCTAGTAAAAAAATAACACAAGAACAAGCACAAAAAGGGCAGAGAAAATCAGCACGCCCCCCAAGAAAGACTTTTGTGATGCTTGTGTACTGAGAAGGGCAAACAGACTTAATTTCTGTATGCATATTTATCATTTCTATTAACAGACTACATTTTCTGATGGCACTATGACACTAGGCTGTTGTGGGGTTTTTTTGCACGTTGCTTTGCGGTTGCTAGGGTGTTCTGGGAGGATACTGGGTGATTTCAGGTCAAATGAGCCTCTCTCTGATCTTCTTTGGACTCTAGATGTGACTCTGGTCTCTTCTTCCATGTCAGCCTTAGAGATTTTTTTCCTGTTTGTTTTATCATCCACAAGATGAAAATCATAAACCAAACCATGCAATTTGATTTCTATCATTCATGGGCTGAACTGTGTAGGATGAGTTGCAAGGCAAAGTTAAATACTTTGTGTAATTAAATACAGCAGAGGTTTCCAAACTCGTCCTGGAGGGTGGGTGTCCTGCAGAGTTTAACTCTAAAGTTTCTAGTATGCCTAGTAAGAGCTGGATTAGCTGGTTCAGGTGTCTTTAATTAGGATTGGAGCTAAACCCTGCAGGACACCAGCCCTCCAGGACTGAGTTTGGAGACCCCTGGAATATAGTGTTGCAATTGTCATCCTATCTAAAACTAAAACTAATAAAAAAAATATATTTTTTTTCTGTAATTGGAATAAAGATATATATTAGATAAATAAACTTTCAGTTTCAATTAGTTGCGAAAGGATTTTTTTAAGTTATTCATTTAATATTTATATTAATTTCCATTTAAATTAGAAGTTTTAGCAATTTTGTTGTGTTTGTCATTTTTTTGTCATTCAGCTGAAATAAAATATATTTATGTTGTATATATGTACATACACACACACACACACACACACACACACACACACACACACACCCACACACACCCATATATATATAAACACTATTTTTATGTTGTGAAAAACAAAACATTTAATGAACAAAAAATTAGAAATAAACTTGTTTCCTTAGTAGTTATTCCTCTAATATTTAGATTTTAATAGATTTAGATTTTTTAGATTTTAAGTTGATATTTATCTATGCATATTTTATTGTTAAAATACTAAGATTATTAAAAACTGAAATTAAAAATAAATAAAGTAGAAATATATAAATATAAAATAAAAATAAAAATAAACTAATAAACATGACAAAAGCACATAAAATCACTAAAACTAAGAAAAAACTAATTCAAAAGATAAATAATAATACTAAAATAATGCTGACTTGGGGTTAGTGACTTGAATAAAAGTCTAACCCCAAGTATAATCAATAGTACCAGTAATGCAGGCATTTGCATCTTAATACACTAACAAGAGTTCAGTCGGTGCATTACTGAGTCGGTATAAATCTAGTCAGTGCACAGGCAGGTTCAAAGTTCAAGAGATCCTTTAGCTGGTTTGTGAGAGCTGCTCCTGTGCATTAAATGTAAACTGCATTAGCAGAGTCAGGAAAACAAAACCAGTCGATGAGATTTCATTTCGAGTGCATACATTGTTCGAGCTGGGAAAAATCATAACATGCATTAGTGAAGTAAAACGCCATACAGCCCCCATTAAGAGTCATGACATTTTGTATCGAGACCAAAACACACACGCACGCTATGTTTCCACAGCACGCAACCCATTAAAAGCCCCCAGAGTGACACTGAGGGTGGAGAGGAAGTGGTCACGCTGTTTTAGCCAATCATCATTAAATTAATAGGGGCTCATTGTCATGCTCCACTGGACCTGATTGACAACATGTCACGCGTAATGAGCTCAAAGCACAATGAGCAATTGATTGCTGGGCTGCGTAACCATGACGACAGGCAGATGTTTGAAAATGCCATAAAGCCTTATGATGAAATGTGGAGATTCCCTCCTGCGAACTTGTACGAAGATCAACTAGTTTATCAACAGTATTAGAAGTGCACGAGTTAAATAAACCGTTTTGCGAGTAAGGACCATTTTAAAATATCCTTCTATAAATGCATCAAGACAGACAGTAAAAAGCATCTCACACCTCTGATGTTTCCATAATAACACCTTTCCTGACCACTGTCCTCCCATGTGGGTGTGTGTTTCTCAGAAATAAAAAAAATGGCTGATAAACAGGACGGCATGTCTAAGTATGGAAAAATGTACAGTCAGAGGTTCATTATCTCAACATAAACCTGAACAAGGTGATCAGGATCCAGACACGAAGCGTTTATTTTGAGATAATGAGCACCTCATGGACATGAAATATTGATTTAAGATGAAATAATGTTATTATGTGAGAAGGAAGACATGAAACTAGCGCAGCTATGCTGGAGATTAGTTGATTATTACACAAAAATATCCGACCACAAGTGACCAATCAGAATTGAGTATTCTAATAAACTGTCAAATTTGATTTTTGATATTATTATATGGGTCAAACTGTGTAGGATGAGTTGAAAGGCAATGTTAAATACTTGTGTTGTTATCATTAAGTAAAACTATTACAAATTGTTTAATGCAACAGAAATAAAGCTGAAGCAAAATAAAATCTAAACATAAAATATATACAGACTATATATACGTTAGTGACCAATCATATATATATGTTGTATATATATATGATATATATATATATATAGTCTGTATATATGTTATGTTTAGATTTTTATTTTAGATTTTATATATTTCAACATATATATATATATATATATAAAATATAAACAGACTAATAATAAAAAAATTAAAAAAAACTGGCCAAAAAAGTTGGCAACTAATGAAATTAGGTTTTTACATCAACAAGATAATGTACAGTTCAGTGTTTTCAAACTGTTCTCCAAGGTCTCGATTTGACCTCAAATATTTATCTTCAAAATATTCCACAGATTTATAATTCACATTTTTTTTTTTTTTTTTTTTTTTTTTTTGAGTTTTCTTACTCTAAAAGAGCTGCAGAAGAAACATCAAAGACAAAGATGATACTTAAATGAGAATTCATTCAATCTTACATGCCATGCAAGAACAATACAGTTTCATCTGAAGAGGATTGTGAATGTGTATTGCATGCGTGTGTGTGTGTGTGTGTGTGTGTGTGTGTGTGTGTGTGTGTGTGTGGTCAGGTGCATTTTACTCTGGTTGCTATGGCGCCGTGGAGTTGTGCTCACCTGAAAGAATCTTTTCAGAAATCAAACACTCACAAATTACATCCTGAAATCAACACATCTGTTTAAGCACTGCAATATCGAATGCTGATGCATGAAAAAAATGACTGTACTGTACATCTAGCCATGATGAATTTCACTAACTAAAGAAAGGATCATCATTAAATGTTTCATGAAAATGAACATGCAAATTTCCATTAAATCCTGATTCTGTCATCTATTGATTTCTTACCAATAGTGAAGCTGAATCCGTCGATGCTGAAAGTGGCACTTCTGCCTTTGGTGAAGCTCTTTTTCCTGGAGTCCGTTTCTGACATTTTTTTTTTCTTTCTTTCCTGTTGTATTTTGTGAGCTCTTGTTGAGTAAATCCCAGAGTTGTGCACGAGTCTTTTGTCTCTGGTTTGTCAGATCTCTCTATCCTGCCCTGCTCTCACGCTATACTCTCAGAGGGGAGACACTATGTTTTCTTTTTCTATCATCCTCGTCCTCTGTTGCTCTCACTGTCTCATTATTTTCTCCCCGGCTGAATGTGAGTCTCCTCTCAACAGAGCACTTAGTGTACCAATGCATAACATAACACACTCTGCCTCTCTCATCGCACAAAAACTCAATGCACATTTGAAGAAAAAAAAAAAAAGCAGCTTTTTTTTTCCCACCGCATGTGATGATGTGTGTGTGTGATTTTATCACTGAAATGCAATCAAACCTATTTTGAACTTCTGCAGATTTGTTGAACACATTCCCAGAAATGTGTCTAGCTGGGCCAAGGCCGTGAGGTTTATGTGTATTTTGGTAAAGCACGAATCATTCATTTCTATTCAAATACTGTTGCTTTTAAAAAAAGATCTATTGCGACGAATTGACAGGTGGAGGCTGAAATGTTATTCGGATATTGTGCTGAAATAATAGCTGGAGTTTTAGAGCTTTGGTCTTTTTGTCTCTCTCTAAATACAGTGGGCTGGACGACCTCAAACCCCTGACGATTCAGTGACGGTTTAATATGTGACTGTCTCACGTCTGAGGGAATGATTAGAGAGCAGAAGACAATCAGAAAGATCCTTCACCAGCTCCAAAACAAAAAGAAAATAAATAAATGATTAATTAATTAAACAATCATACAGTATAAAACTCTTCATCGGTTAGCTGTAAGTTATCTTGCCATATTATATTATTTATATATATATATATATATATATATATAGAGAGAGAGAGAGAGAGAGAGAGAGAGAGAGAGAGAGTGGGAGAAAATACAAATAATATAAAATCTAAAATTAAATAATATTATTTAATAAAAACTAATTAAAAGGCAATATATTAAACTTTAATATTAAATTGTCCTTAAATACACACACACACACACACACACACACACACACATATATACACATATACATATATATACACATATATATACACATATATATACATATATACATACACACACACACATACAGTACAGGTCAAAAGTTTGGAAACATTACTATTTTTAATGTTTTTGAAAGAAGTTTCTTCTGCTCATCAAGCCTGCATTTATTTGATCAAAAATACAGAAAAAAAAAAATTTTAATATTGTGAAATATTATTACAATTTAAAATAATAGTTTTTAAATGTATTATACTTTAAATTATCATTTATTTCTGTGATGCAAAGCTGAATTTTTAGGATCATTATCATATGATCCTTTAGAAATCATTCTAAAATAATCATTAACAAACAAAGAAACAGTTCTGCTGCTTAATATTTTTTCAGAACATGTGATAGTTTTTTAGTAAACATACATTAATAAAAAAAAAAAAAAAAAAAAAAAAAAAAAAAAAGCTATGTTTTTAAAATATAAATATTTTGTAATAACAATATACACTACTGGTCAGTAGTTTTGGGGTCAGTAATTTTTTTTTCTTTCTTTTTTTAAATAAAATCAATACTTTTATTCAGCAAGGATGTGTTAAATTGATAAAAAGTGATAGTAAAGAAAATATATTATTAGAATATTTTTTTTTTAATTTTTTTTTTTTTTTTTGAATAAATGCAGTTCTTTTTAACCTTTTATTCATCAAATATATTAGACAGCAGAACTGTTTCCAACACTCATAATAAATCAGAATATTAGAATGATTTCTAAATGATCATGTGATAGACTGGATGTTACATGTGACACTGAAGGCTGGAGTAATGATGCTGAAAATTCAGCTTTGCAGCACAGGAATAAATTATTTTTTTAAAGTATATTCAAATAGAAAACTATTATTTTAAGTTGTAATAATATATCACAATATTACTGTTATATTTTTTTCTGTATTTTTGATCAAATAAATGCAGGTTTGATGAGCAGAAGAGACTTCTTTCAAAAACATTAAAAATAGTAATGTTTCCAAACTTTTGACCTGTACTGTATATGTATATATATATATATAAAATGCAAATTATATATAATTGTTTTATATAATTTAAAAAAAAAAAAATTAGAAGATGATATATTTAAAAAATAGTAGTTAGAAGTTAGTGTATGTCATTGCAAAAATATGTTATTGTATTGTGTATATATATATATATATATATATATATATATATATATATATATATATATATATATATAATATACTCTTTAATATTATATATAACTTTAATATAACATAAATAAATAAGTGTGTATGTATATATATTTTATTTTAAGATATTTTAAAATGTAATGTATTCCTATAAAAAACTGAACAAAGCTTACTGCATAAATACAATGATGTTTACAGTGAAAGAATAGAATAGAATAGAATAGAATAGAATAGAATAGAATAGAATAGAATAGATTTTGCGGTTAATATTAAACCCTATAAGCATTAAGCACTATTCCACCACCCACAAAAACCAGTGGAGAGTGAATTCAGGTCCACTTCTAACATTGCATGCATTAGAGAGTCACACACTTGAGGAACTGTTCTTCTCTTCAACCACTATAAGCTATTAATTAGATATTAATAGCTTACAGTGGCAAGCAAATCTCGTCTGGTCTCTCCTCAAAGTGTTTTAATAAGCTTCCAGTCATTAGAGAAGTCGTTTGCTTGTTTGTGTGTTTGTTCTTGAGGTCAGCTCATGTATATGATGTCTCTATTGTGAATGCTGGTCACTAGGCAATCAGCCAAGGCTTTTACCCACAGCAGTGAAGAGAACCTAAGGTTAATGTAATGCAATGTACTGGACAAAAGCTGGAGCTCATGTTCACTGTCACACTGAGAAGATGTACAATCTACATTAACTGTTTATTTCTAGTGCTTTTATTTGTTGTGTGTGAAAAATATTTATGTTACCCGTTTCTGTGCAACTATAAAAGCAAACATTTCATCTAAACTTTTTTATACAAAAAAGAGGAACACATAACAACATTGATAATACGCTGTATGAAAGATGCATTGTAAAAATAATTTTCCGAAGTTGTAAATAAAACAAAGATTACTACAGTGTTTTACAAGAAAATACTATTTTAGTCTTTCTTTTTGTTTTGTTTTTTATTTCGTGTTTATTTCACTGCGTTACTTGCCATTTCTTTGTAATTAATTGTGAAATGCGCTAGCAATTTTTTTTTTTTTTCAATGAATAAAAGTATTTATTAGTGAAGATAAATGTTTATTTCTGAAATCTGCTTTAGAAAACATGATACTGTTTAAATGAGAAAAAAAGTGGAGGAGAGAGTTAGTCCATAAAAAAACTCTAGATTTAATGCTTTAATGGTCTGAAATAGAGTTTACTGCACATTTTAAAGTAATATTAATAATAATTGTTACAATTTTTTCAAGAAATGAGCGTAACGTTGCTTTTAAGAGAATTTTGTTTTGTTAAGTTAGTGCTAGATGTTGGTAAAGTCATCTGATTCTGAAAATAAGTAACTAAATATCCAATATCAGCCGATACATCATGCATTTCCATTATCCAGGAGACTAATGTCCAATAACTCTGCAGCGGTAGATCTTTAGCGCATGGTTCATTACATCATGGCCGTGATTGAAACCATTTTTAATTAATTTCTTTAACACATTTTTTGGCTAAAAATAAATGAAAAAAAAAAAAAAACATATGCAATACACTTTTAAAATAAAAGATTCTTCTGTGTTTTTTTTTTTTTTTGTTTGTTTGTTTGTTTTTAGGTTAGATGCTCAGTCTTGCTTCAGGATTTTGCTAATTTCAACCACATGACATGAATTTCAGTCATAAAACTAGATACTGCTACTGTCTTTGGTGTTAGCACAACTCATTTCTTCGTTTTCTAGCATGATTATATTGTTAGATGCACTTCATTTAATTTAACATTGTACTGTATTTTTGGTTGTTATGAACTGTTATGAACAATTATGCTCTAACCACAAGAGGGCGACAACACTCTTAATTATGGATGATGGAGACTCGTGAGCGTCACACATATTGTTTGTTTGTTTTATTTATAGAGCAAAATTAAAAATACGCAAGGTTGACCAATGTGCTGTACAATAGTAACTAGTAAAAAGGAGACCAACAGAAAAAAAAAAAAAAGAGTACTAAATAAATAAGCAAGTAAAACAAACATCATAGCAAAGAACGAGACCCACTTTGTTTATTCAGTGTGTTGACCCTAAGGCTAACTCTAATAAATACAATTTTAAATTTATTGTAAAAGAACCCAATGTAGGTAAAAGTCTAAGATATACAGTAAAGGCAAGCTATTCCAACGCTTTGGAATAGCTTGACACAATATATTGACACACCAGTGACTCTCTGCCTCTAGCTGCTTTTGATACATAATTGGTATATGTACATTAGTTCATTAGTGTGAACATTAGTTTGAACCATAGACTGTGGTTTGAACAGAGCAATCATCATCAGAGACATCATCTGTTCACGCGCCTGTTGCCATGGCGAAGCACAGCGCGTGCTCTCAGATGCTTTTGAGGTCAGTGATGTCACCGACAGAGCGGAAATGAGCTGAAATCACATGACTGTTAATTAAAATGATCAAGTGATCTTAAAAAAAAATCCCCTTTAATAGCCTATAGTTAGTTGGCTATAGTAAGATCAATAACGTTTGCTTATATTACACTCACACATTTGTAACTGTCAATAACAAAATTACTGTTTAAACCATAATTAATTGTACTTTTGCCTCATTCTGCTCCATATTGTGAGTCAGAGAACATGACAATCTTATTTTAGTATCACTAATATACTTTTATAGTTTTTATTAATATTTTGAATTGCTTTAATGTTTATATTTAGCTTTTCCGGTTAATTAAATGCATCATCCGGGTATTTAAAGTGCACTTTTCCTTTTTGGAATTTTCAGTGTGTGAACACACCATTATTTATGCTACAAAATGGAACAGAATTATGCAAACTAGGACGCACTGTATGTTATGGTAAGATGTTTCTCCATTGCTTTAGCTCAAAATAAAATAATTTCAAAATTAATTTAAATAATTTAACCAATTTCAAGTTTATTTTTACACAAGATTCAACTAAATTTTAAGTCAGCTGATTATAAGTTTAATATAAGTTAAGGAGGCAGTCGTGTCCTAACAGCCTAAAGGTCACAGAGTCAGACTTGTAACCCGAAGGTCGTGGGTTTGAGTCTCAGTACCGTCAGCAATTGTAGGTGGGGGGAGTGAATGAACAGGGCTCTCTTCCAACTTCAGTAACCACGACTAAGGTGAGACCCTTGAGCAAGCAGCTAAAAATGGCTGCCCACTGCTCCGGGTGTGTGTTCACTACTGTGTTTGTGCACTTGGATGGGTGAAATGAAGAGCAGAAATTCCAAGTATGGGACACTTTCACTTTCAAGTTGAAGTGACTTGTAGGCCTACAGCCAATTTGAAGAAGGTACAAGTTTTTCCAGTGTAGCTGAAAAATGTTTAAGTTTTTATATCTTTTCTTTTCAGTTAATGTTTATTTCATTTCAAGTAACAAATTTTTTTGCGTTCTAAGTTCAGTTTGGGACATAAATCAGCCAGCAAGGGTCCTGATTCACTTAACCAACTAAACTTTGCAGGAAAGCAGCTCAACAAAGACTGAGGAACTCTACACTAAAATATTTGTATGTAACTGATGACTCAATTTCCTACAACATGAATCAAAACATCACTGGTATTTATCAACAACATTGTGATTTTAACATGGGACAGCCCTAGAAATGACAAATCTATTTACAGTACACTAACTACAGAAACAGGGAGCTGAATGAGACACATCCTATATCTGTAGGGCCCTATGATCGAAAACAAAGACAGAATAGCCGAATCAAGTTATAAAAATGGAATTTACCATAAAGCACAGAATGTCATGGCATTTGCCACATTTTGGATTAATAAATAAATTTACTACACACATAGTGTAGTACGCATTATGCTCACTGTGTTTTCAGCTGCATCCTCTGCCGCCTCAATAAATACATGTAAGTACATGAACATAATCTCTAGAACTGCTATGAGAGTCATTTTATGAGCATTTTACCACAGTTTGCTTGAGTTAAAATATGTGACAGGCTACATAACTCCTAAAAATAAGGGGGGGGGGGGTGCTGCGATACCATAGAAGAACCATTTTTGGTTTAGTTGCTCTTAGTGAACAGTTCTTAAAAAAACAATTCAAGAACATTCCAATAACCTACTGTAAAAAAAAAAAAAAAAAAAACAAAGTGAAGAAAGAATGAAAAGCCTTCAAGGATGTTAAAGGTTCTTCATGGAATAATAGATAACAATGAAGAACCTTTTTTGTTTTTTTACATTTTGGACTCGGAACTCCTCACAACACTCCCTACACCTGAACTCTTAAAACATAACGCAGAGATACTGGTGTTTTGATTTGATCCAAGCGTAACATTCAGTCACTGTGTTGGCTGTGTCTCCCTAACCTGTGACTCTCTAGAGATGACACGCTGTAGAGGGGAAAAAACCTGAACAACTCTGCGCAGGGGCCAACGGGGACCTCAGCGGGAGACTTTACTGTCGCTGCTTCATGGTAACCATGAAACATAGAGCTACAGGTAATATTTTTGTCACCCTTGAGGGTCGCTTTTTCCTTTAAAGGGGTCATGAACTGACCTTTTTTCATTATTTTGTGCTGTTCTCTGACATCCACTTATAATGTTATCAAAATCTTTACATCAAAACAACATCATAATTTAGAAGTAATAGGCTATTTTCTGTCCTGTTTTGACCCACCCTCATTGTGGCGGATTGTAGACTCGGAAGTAAACACCCACTGCTATGATTGGCTTACAGTTGTGTATGTTTGACAGCCTAGATCCTTTATAGATGGACGCTGCTGTGATTTAGGTTAAAAACGCATAAATTCTCAGTACATATCAAACTATCTGTAATAACAGACAAAGCAATAGTGATCACGTAATAAAAACAGTAACTCACACTTGTGTGGTGAGACATTAGTGTCTTTCTGAAAATCCTGCGATGAATTGTGCCTTGTTTGTAAAGTTTTTAAAGTTCATACTGATGTGGTCTAGAACTTCATTAAAAATAAACTTCATCCACTCTTTCATAATGTTGGGATCAGAAGGAAGGCAATGCAAAGACTGTGTTCTTCCACAGCTTGGCTGTACAGTGTCTTCTTGTCTTTATGTAACATATCCATTTTCGTACATTGTTATGAAGAGGTCTTCACCTGCATATACACTACCATTTAAAAGTTTGGGGGCAGTAAAATTACTTTTTTTTTCTATTAAAATGATCAATGCATCAATGCATTAAAATGATCAATGTCAGTAAAGACATTTATAATGTGGCAAAAGATTTCAAATAAATTTTGTTCTTTTGAACTTTATATTAAATCGAAGATTCCTGAAAAATAAAATCCACAAAAAAATGAAACAGCACAACTGTTTTCAACATTAATAATAATTTACACTGAACAAAAAAACAAAAAACTAAAACTATAAAATAAATTAAAATATAAAAAAAAAGACTGGAGGAATGATGCTGAAAATTCAGCTTTGCATCACAAGAATAAATTACATTTTACAATAAATTACACCATAAAACAGTTATTTTAAATTGTAATACTATAATTCACAAAAAAAATTAACTTTCTTTACTTTATATCAAATAAAATAAATGCAGCACTGGTGAACATAAAAGACTTCTTTCGAAAACATTTAAAAATCTTAAAGACACCAAGTTTTTGAAAGGTAGTGTATCTAATAAATGTACTAAATAAAAGTTTAACTGGCATTTTTAATAGTAGACAGAAATCATTAAAATAAAGCTTGCATGGTTATGTCCATTTTAGATTTATGCAAAAATCCATCTCTGAAAAACACTTGTGCTATATAAAGCATCATGAGAGCTGTTATTCTAACATCAAAGAGTTCAAACATAAAAACACGGATCTGGACCCTTCAAAAGAATCGCAGCGGTGCATCATTGATCATCCCATTATGAAGCGTTTTTCTCATCTGTTCCGCAGAAGTACCTGAACTCTCTAATGTGCAGATAAATGGCCGCTATCACCCCCCGTTTTTGACCCAAAATGAGCAGACACCTGTTTCCCACCCGTCTCATGAAGGCATGTGCTGAAATTCCACAATTACCTATTAGAGGCAGATTAATACAGTGAATCCCAAAAGAGTATCTCAACACTTCAGCTCACTTAAAAATATATGTTAAAAAATTAAATGAAATAGCCAATCATAACTTTATTATTATTTAAAAAAAAAAAATTAAAAACATGAATTAGGAATTTTTGAGTCATGAATGTCCACACATTTTCATAGGATTACCCATGTCTTACCAAAACATGCTTTTTCATAAAAGGTAAATTGTGTCAGAGAGTATGTATTGCAGATGATGATGAACTCGCTACTTGACCATTAATAAAGTACATTCTGAAAGTATTAATATTAATAATATTTTTGTTTAATTCACTGCTTATTTAATATAGAATATAATATTTAATTTATATATGTGTGTGTCTGTACACAATACAAAAATATTAAAAAATATTTTTTTTTTAATTCATAAATTGTAAAAATTTTCAGTGTACAGAAATCATTTTGGTATGAATATTCTAAATATCTTAAAACAAAATTGCCACTATTTTTTTTTTTTTTTTTTTTTTTCAGCTACACAACATTTTTTACTTTAATATAAAAATTTATTGTAATTCAAAAAAATTTAACTAGTCATTTTATGAACTGCACTGTCAATAACTTGATGGACAACAAAACAATAACAGTCACATGACCCTAAAATTAACTGCAAACTCTTGACTCTTCTGGAAAGATGTAATTTGGTTTTGGTTTGATATTTTGGCATTTACTGTAATATGGAGCGTCAAAAGACTCCAAATAGTACTTTTGGGGCTACTGTACATAAACAAAACAAGCAGTTTCAGCTTTGTATGCTTTAATCCACTCGCGACAGAAGCGTACAGAAACTCACCAGTGGCAGAAGCAGGGGTTTGTGGCGTGTTTGCTCTGCGGCTGCCGGTTGTTCTCCGCGCCAGCGGTTGTTTGCTAGTTTGCTTTGCGATCACACCAGACCCGCTCCGCGTTTTCCCGTCCGGCTCTTTCTGCGGCTCCGAACCCACTTTGACCAACATGTTGCGAGACTTGGTGAAAGCTGAGGTCACTGAGCCCATCTCTGCCAAACAAAACCTTCAGCTGACTGAACGTCTGCTCCAGAAACACTGTTACACGCTCCATGACTTGGATTCAGTTTCTGTCATTGCTGTCGCGTCCTCATAAAACTACGATACTAAGCAAACCGTGTCCTCTGAGCGTTCAAAATGCGCTGATCCACCTTCCTCGCATTCGGTTCGGTCTATCCGTGAGACATTTTGTCAACTAGACACGGTGAAAACCAGCGGAAATCTCCTGTGCGCTTTCCCGGGAGACGCGCGCGCGCTCGTCACACGATTAAAGTTAGTTAGAAAACACGAGTCTCTGGGGTCGCGAGCGTTGAAAACAAGCATCTGTAATTAGTCTGTCAAGTGTATCACATTAATGAAATCCGACTCTGGCGAGCTACAAATACATACAATTACATTCGCAATTAAAATGATTTGTAATAATATTTATAAATGGGGA
>NC_056573.1:24742762-24820262 GCF_018340385.1 Cyprinus carpio | reverse complement strand
ATATTAGATTAATTATAAAAAATATTATTAATTTTATTATAAAAATTGTAATCAAATAATTTTATATATATACAATTCAGTGATTGCAAATTAGCCAAAAAAAGTTACATTTTTACATGATTTTACACTTAAACTTATAAAAATGTAAATAATATTTTTTTTAAATTTCATTATAATAATTTTAAGAAATGCATATATACTTAACACTGATTAATGATTACAAATTAGAGAAAGATAATTGTGAATTTGTTACACCATTTTACTTTTATAATAATTAAATTAATAAAAATTTTTACTTTATTATTATATTTTATTTAATTAATTTAAAGGATACAGTTTTACAAAATTAGACAAAGACACCAAAAAATGTATGCAATTTTACACAACATTAAATAAATATTTTTGAAATCATAAAAATGTAATTCAATTCAATGGCAAAATTTACATTTTCTTAAAGTGCAAAAAGGTTTCAGAAAGGTTTTCCCATAATATGTAAATATCTTAAACTGATTGATTTCCAACTCTTAATGTCAATTATCAGACTGTTGCTATCAGTTTAAAACTAACACTTCTGATAACTGACCATGCAGATTTAGTTAATTGCCTTGAAATGGCCAAATTGGTTGATTAATCAGTCACTAGTTGAGAGTGTGATGGTGGTAATTAGATGCATTTATCTGTCATTAAACGCCTTTTAAAGCAGAATTTTGTTTCAGGAAACGGAAGCTGTAGCAGTGTGTCTCACCTCATCGTGGAGCTTTTTCAGGAAGGCGAGCTCGTCCTGAAGAGACTCCACCTTCCTCTCCAGATCCACTCGAGCAAGAGCAGCGTTATCCACATCCTACACAACATTAACAACATTGTATTACACAGCACTGCTGTACTGAGCACAGAAAGTACACAGTGAAGAGGTCTTTGTATTTTTAATGAGTATCTGGGCCGGGCACAATGCCCTGCAGTCTGTGTGGCACCATTCGGGTGTCTGCTGACAGGACTACCACAGCCCGCATTATAACCATGAATAAACAGAGGCTTTAACACCCTCACCGGTTTATGCTTGACACATGCTCTCTCACACACACACATATCCAGACATTCCTGCCCTTGGCAGCCGGTTCAGTCACAACAGTTTGCTTTGTCAAGGTCTGCTGGTCTGCTGGAAGAGCAATCAGCAGTGATGGAGATTTCCCAGCACTAATGCCAGAGACAAAGACACTCCGACATGCCACACTGAGCCGTTCCTCCAGCACAGACCCAAAGCAGAACCTCTAGCAGTTCCCAGTTTAAATAGAGAAATATACTGTAGCTGCAAGCAGCAATTAGTTTGGTCATAGCACCCCCTTTGGGGATTTTAGTCCAATGATTATGAATAGATTCATCATTATTTGTAACTTTATACATTTCTGTTTACCATTAGAAAGTTTAGGATAAGATTTTTATAATATTTTTGGTAGAAGGCTGCATTTATTTGGTAAAAACCCAGTTAAAACAGGAATATTGTGAAATATTATTACAATTTAAATTAATATATTTTAAAATGTAATTTATTCCTGTGATGCAAAGCTGAATTTTCAGTATCATTACTCCAGTCTTCACGATCCTTCAGAAATCATTTAAATATGGTGATTTGCTGCTCAAGAAACATTTATTATTATTATTCATTCTGAATATTTTTGTAAAAACCATGATATACTTTTTTCAGGGTTCTTTGATTAATAGAAATGGCAAAAGAAACAGAATTATTTGAAACAGAATTATTGTAACATTATAAATGTCTTTACTGTCACTTTTGACCAACTCTTCCAACTCTTCAGTGCTTCCTCGCTGAATAAAAGTATTAATTTCTTTCAAAAAAAAAAAAGGTTGGCCACAAACTTCTGATGTGTTCTGATCATTATTCTAAAAATATGCAAGTTGACTTCTATTGCATACCTCTGTGAGCTCAACCATCCACCCAGAAGCAGAAATTACACAATGTTATCAATTCATCTCATCTTACGTTACTCAGATTTTTACAGCTACATCCTGAAAACTGACTCAAGGGTTAAGTGTTGCAAGTATTACCATACTTCTGAAACTGTTAACAGGAGTTGCGATACCATCTTTAACTATTTGCATCAGCAAAGGCCTCATGAAATATTCCTGCAAACAGTTGTTGTTTTTTATGCCTGGTCCATCTAACAGAATTATTGACTCTTGTAGTTCTTATTATAAAACAAATACCGCAGATTTGTTAAACACTGCCATTTGAAATAAATTAAGGTTATATGTTTCTCAAAACATTCGTTTTAAATATGACCGTGTTTTACCTGTATGTAACTCTTTTTGTTGTTCTCTGCATCTTCTCGCTGAAGAATCTCATCCTGCAGTCTGGAAATGACAGACGTCAGTAAAAACTGTTTAGTTTCTAATATTTTCCAATGCAAAATAGTTTCACTCAGCATAGTTGATTTATTCATTATTACACAACTCTGGTCCCAAGAAGTATTTAAACACTTGTGTGAAATGGTTTCACTGCATTAGATCACAAATAATAATAAAAAAAAAGAAAGAAAATGGCATGTTCAAACAAATTATGCTAGAGCTGATGTCTGACATCAACAAAGTTTCCAAATATGTTTTGTCTTCATTCTGCACAGGGTGCAACAAGGCTAAAGGCCCCCCGAGGTAAAAGGGACTATTGATTTTATATTTTCCAAAACACTAAACAAACTAAACACTGCTCTGTCACTATGCACTGCACAGTTATCCTGATGCATGAGGTCACTATGTGCATACAAAATAATAACTGAGGTGAATTAATTGATATTTAATAACTTTTAAATATTGATTTGTTACAAAGTATTGGATGGTGGTTTATATGCAAAATTTATTTTTTAATTATTTTGAATGAGAATTTCCTTAATTTGATATTTTTAAAAAATGCTATCTCAAAAATATTTGCATATAATGAGAAATTTTGCAAGATCACGGTTGCATGAGATAAAAGAAAAAAATAGATTTTAATCAAAACAGCTTCCTGTTATTATTTTATCTCCATTGTTATTCAATAAAAGGGATGTTTTTCTCAATCTTCATACACTTTGTCCCCAAAACAAGTACTTCCTGCTTAAAATGTTTCATCTATTCTTTATTAAACTTCTTTTTTGTGAAATGTTTCACTTAAAGTGTTTATATTTAACAAACTGCAGATAATATTTGGTTTGATATTCGATATGATCAAATGCAATGCATCCATAATTTAACACACCAAAAAGTGTATGAATGAATACTTTTTGGGGGCCACCCCAGCTAACAGAGAATATTCTTAAAATGTTCTGATAAGGTTATGAATGTTCTTCCAGTGGCCATAATAAAACATTCATTGATTTACAACATCTGGTCTTTAATAATGTTCTCAAAATGCTAGCAGAAAAACTTTATATACAATATATAAAACTTTAAATCTTCATTCTCATAAAAAATTTATTTTTTTCAAAGTAAAAAATTTTTTTTTAAACCATATAAAACATATTTTTTTTTTTTTTTTTTATCGTAACCTGTTTCAGAAAGTTATAATATAGTAATAATAAGTTATATATAACCTATAATGTTTGAAAAATGGAAGGTTGTTTATTTTTAATCGAATTAATTAACTGTTAATTAACTGTTGCTGCAATTTTTAAACATTTACAGAAAATATAGAAAAATATTGTTTTCATAACTTCATGGGAACGTTAGAAAAACATTCTTAGATCATATTTATGTTAGCTGGAAATGTACAGTATAGCAAGTCTCTCAACAGTCTGTTAATGTTCTTCCAATAACGTTAATAGAACGTTCACTCAAAATTAAAAAAAAAAGAAAAAACTTATAAGAACTACCATCTACAAGAATTTTTTTTTTTTTTTTTTTTTTTTTTTTGAATGTAACTTCTTGTTTCACAGAACATTCAGAAATGACGTTTTCATAACTCAACCTTAGAAAACATATTTTTTTTAGAACATATTTTTGTCACTTCTCTCTGAGTCGCTCAAAATCTTCTGCCAGGTTGTCTCGCGTCACTTCCACGCGTGCTTTTTCCGTGGTGAGCTGGTCCACCTGTCTCCTCAGGTCGCGCATCTCCTCCTCGTACAGATCCGTGATGCGGGACGATCTCTGGCCCCTCAGCTGCTCCAGCTCCGCGCACAGGATCTTGTTCTGCTGCTCCAGGAAACGCACCTTCTCGATGTAACTAGCGAAGCGGTCGTTCAGCGACTGCATCTGCGCCTTTTCATTCAGACGGTTCGCCTTGAATTCCGTGTTTAAGGCGTCGGAGAGGTTAAAGTCCAGAATCTCAGAGGTCAGTCGTGGCATCGCCGCGCTGCTTCTGACCCTGGAGCTCTTCGACGCGTAAATGACCGGAGTCGAGGAGATGCCGAAAGACACCCGCGAGCGCACGGAGCTGGAGCTCTGGCGGCTGGAGAACGCGCTGCTTCGGCTCACATCTACAAAGCGCTTTCTGTAGGAGGAGGTCGACATCGTGAACTTTAGAAGTTGTTGCTCTGCGCACCGTTTCTCTCTTCAGGAACTGTCCCAAACAAGGAGCGATAGCCTGAGAGGAGGCATCATTTATAGTCAACTCATTATGCAAATCACATAACGGTGCTGGAGGATTTGAGTGACACCAGCGGAACCCTGTAGAATCTGAGAGAGTTTCTAGAGTTATTTTAATATTCTCCGCCTACTGAGGAAATAAACTACTCCACCACTTATTTAACTAAAGCCAAACATGCATTTATTTGTTACTCAAATATTTTTAATTATTTTAATGTTTTGTGTCCTATTATTTAATTTTCAATTGTTATTAATACAATAAATATTTATTCATCATTTTATTCATTATTTTATTTAGCGTTTAGCTTTTTTATTAATTTATTTTGTTTCATAAAATCAAAATAAATAAGATTTATATTACTGAATTTACTGGAGGGTTTTGGTCTTTTAAAAAATGGGTTAAGTTACCATTTAACAAAATCTTCGGAACCAAGCACATTAGTTGTTTCTTCCTCTTCCTCTTTTTTTTCTTATTTCCTTAATGTTATAGGGATGACTGTTGAACTTCATCTTATTATTCAACCAAATGTTTCTAACAATTATGCTGGGCTATATGTCTTATCTAGATCAAATGGCTTCAGAAATACAGTATGTCTCTCAAACCACTGACCTACTAAATTTCACAAGTCATTTCACACATAATCACAACCACAGGCCTTTCATATTTCGGTGAGTCTTAAAATGTTTGCTCCTGCTGTTTCAAGAACTATTTTAAACTGTAAAGTGAGGCTGCAGTAGAAAACAACAGAGATCACAGCAGTTGTTGACAGCCACTTCATCTTAAACAGATATTCCAGTTAAGAAAGAAAAAGACCCTTGAGCTGCATAAACCTCATTTGAAGTCCTTCCTGGGCTTTTTTTTTTTTTTTGGAAGCTATAATACCTTGGAGAGTTAATTCAGGAAGTTTAACCTGCCACAGGAGCTGCTGAAACAGTTCTACTCAGCCGTCATTGAGTCTCTCCTGTGCACTTCAATAACTGTGTGGTTTGGTTCAGCTACAAAATCAGACATCAGAAGACTACAGAGAACGGTTCGGACTGCTGAAAGGATTATTGGTACTCCCCTGCCCACCCTTCAAGAACTGTATACATCCAGAGTGAGGAAAAGGGCTCAGAAAATCACTCTGGATCCCTCACACCCAAGTTACCCCATCTTTGAACTCTTGCCATCTGGCCGGCGCTTCAGAGCCGCAAATACCACGACAGTCAGGCACAAGAACAGTTTCTTCCCCCAGGCAATCTACCTCATGAACAGTTAAATGTTCCCCACTTATACAATAAAAAAAAAAATGTGCAATATCCTTATATTTATTTTGTTACCCCTTCATCCTAGTACATCCCTGCATCTTACTCAATCCAATTCCATTATCATTTATAGCACAATTGTTTATACACTTATTTATCTGCAAAGGGTTTTTATTTTTTATTTTTTTTTATTTTTTTTTTTTTATTTTTTTTTGACTGTGTGTTGTTGTCTTTTGTGTACTGGAAGCTTATGTCACTAAAACAAATTCCTTGTATGCGCAAGCATACTTGGCAATAAAGCTCTTTCTGATTCTGATTCTGATTCTGATATTGCTGGTCAGAGAACATGTTCATCTGTTAACATGGTGCTATCTCAGGCCTTGCAATTAAAAATTTACATTAAATTGCACATTTTTACACTAGGTTACAGTAGTTACTAGAGTAGATTCCTGTAGTTACAATATTCAGTCTGCCGCTAGACTAAGCAACAGATGCTTTTCGGCTAGTGCTATTATTTCTGATGACCCAAAGCAATGCTAAAAGAACGTCTTTCTATGCTGTTTGCATGCAAAAACGAGCACAACCAAATTCAGCGCGTCAGGTAGTTCCTTTCACATATGACTCTCATGAGCCGAGTCTTTGCAGTGAATCGATAACTTGTTTAGTGCAACCAGCGTGTTCCAATTCATAAACAAATGACTCTTATGGGTCGGCTCAGTGAATCAAAAACACACCACACCGTCTGTGTAGTCTGATTCAAGAACAAAAGACTATTACATTTATTTCGGTATTTTGTGTTTGATTTTTTATTTCCCGTATATATCCTAATGTACCCCTGACTGTATTTTCACACATGTCTGGTGCACTATAAGGTGAGAACAAAATTCTAGTCTAACAAAAAGGTTTTTTATATATTACAAAATAGAAAATTTGGCATATAATGTATAAACTTCCTAGAATTGTCAGTGTTATTTTAGTATCTTTGAGATACTATTATTGTTTTTCATTAATATTTTAATTTTTATTTTCATATTTTCCATATCTTCATGATAATTATGATCATTTTTGTTTTTGTCAGTTTTAGTATTTTCTTAGCTTTATATATATTTTTTATTAATATTTATTTTAGTTTTAGTTATTTAAGTATACATCAAGTTAAATTAAATTGAAATGAGAAATGTTGCATTGGCAACTAGCTGAAAGAAAAAAAACTTTAAGTTTTATATTTTTTTTTTCAGTGGAAGTTTAATTAATTTCATGTTTTGTTTGTATTTCAAGTATTATTAACGTCAGTTTTTAGTTAAATTTAATAACCCTGGCCACTTCAACACATATTTTTAGCTAGTCATTTACTCTGATTTGCATGACAATTGAATATCTGTCAGTGACAGCTGTGTTTTTTGCTTTCAAAATGTCAGGAGCAGATGGTTTTCTGCAGTCATATGTCTAACCTGAACTGCTCAAAGCTGAACACATAGATCATGAACTCCTTCATTACTAGTATGTATTCAATACTCTGTTTACTGGAGTTGGCCATGATTCCATGATTTAGTATTTTTACTAATATTCTGGTGCCTAGATATTGATGCCTCATGTCTCTTCTCATGATCTTCGGTTGTCCAAAAAGCCAGGACTGGTTCAGAAAAGTAATAGCACCCTTCTGCCTATAACACGTGTGATTTGATGTGTAATTCATCTTTAGCTGGTCTTATTTTGATGATCTTACACTGATGACTGCTAGATTGTGCAGTTTTTGCTTCATATTTACATCACATAGACCTTTATTATTTATTTTTATGAGAACACTGTTATTGAGAGTATTCAAAACAATGGGATTCCCAGAATTCAGCTGAGCCAACCCTTGGGAATCACCTTGATAATTTAAAGGGATACTCCACCCCAAAATGAAAATTTTGTCATTAATCACTTACCCCATGTCTCTCCATATCACTGTATGCTGCGTATGCTCTTCTGTATCATCCGCGCCACAAGGGTGCGCAGTTTTCTTTCAAATCAAAGCTAAATACACGTGGAAACAGTGCATCCTTGTGGTGTGGATTACACAGAAAAGCATACGCAGCATACGGTGATATGGAGAGACACAGAGGAGACTGTTGACAAAGTTATTTTAGTTTTCTTCGCTTACAAAAAGTGTTCCCGTTGCTTCATATAACCCAGATTGCACGTCTGATGGCAGATGGAGTATTCTGAAGATGACTTTCATACCTTTTATGGACCTTGACACTGTTATTTACTTGGCAGTCTTTGGGACAGTCACAGGCCTCCAGGTTTTCATCCAAAATATCTTGAATTGTTTTCCGAAGACAAACTGAGCTTTTACAGGTTTGGAATGACATGGGGGTAAGTGATCAATGACAAAATTTTCATTTTGGGGTGGAGTATCCCTTTAATAAGTCTTTCACCAGAGACTGCGAAAGTCATTGGAAGTGTAATGGGTAAAATATATACAATTAAATTAAATTAAATTAAATTTATGCATTTAGCAGACGCTTTTATCCAAAGCGACTTACAGTGCATTCAGACTATCAGTTTTTACAATTCTCCCTGTAAACAATTCTATTGTAAAGAACGTAGCATTTATGCTTTGTTAACATTTTGCAAGATCTCAAGATATGATAAATCATAGAAATGTAGCTGTAGTAAATGATTCTGGGAATTTATTTTGACTATATGTTCAGAATGGGGTAATTGAAATCTTTTTATTATTACAATGTTAATCTCTAAAATTATGCACTGATAAACATAAATACATTTTCAGGCATGATTTAAAGTCTAGTTCACCCCAAAATTTTTCATCATTTTGTCACCGAAAAGTTACCAGTAGCCATTGACTTCAATAGCATTTTTTCCATACTATCGATGGCTACCATCAACTGTTTGGTTACCAACCTTCTTCAGAATGTCTTTTTTGTGCTTAACAGAAGAAAGAAACTCATGGAACAACTTGAGGGTGAAGTAAATGATCACAGAATTTTTTTATTTTTTTAGGTGAACTATCCCTTTAATTCAGCACAGTCCAGTTATCTTGTAAGTAAATGTTTCTTTTGCATCCTTAATCTAGTTTTGAATGAAAATGTCTTGGCTACTGGCGACATCATTTCAAAAAATAAAGTTAAATTGTGGCATGAATTAATTTAGTTCATTAATTATGCAGGACTTGGAAGGTCAGGTGCAATTGCATTATGGTATGCTCTTCAACATACAGCAAGTCATGCAGGTGTTCATCAATACAGAAAGTGAGAGATGAGAGAAGATTGTGTGAATCCTTTCAGTTTGAATTTTAAGATGCAAAAGGCAAGAATTGACATATTTTAAACCACATTTTAGAAAAGAAAACAATTAAGTCAACACAGATGAACAATATTTCTTTATACTGAACACAGCTGGTATTGTTTTTTATAGAAGTCTTGCCGATAAGCTGTATGACATCATCTGATTATCCCCGGGCTGTTCTGGGGTCAGTTCACTGTCAGTGATCACTTCCTTTAAAATGCTTTCTCACAGCATGAGCGGTTGAGCCTGTGCTTTCCGTCTGGAAGTGTCTTCAGCTGTGCTTGTGAAATGCTGACATACACTGCAGGGCTGAATGGGGTCATCCAGGCAGAAGAGAGTTAGAATTCACTGGCTTTATGAGCTCCAAGAGTGACAGACACTGCACATGAAGAAATACACACCCATGCCAAACACATATCACCCATAGCTTCCTGTTTTGGATTCACTTCAGATGTGGTCTAACATCTTAAGCCCACATGCCTGTATATTACTGTATATTAGATTAGCTTGAATTGTTTTCCATGCATTTACAGCTCAAATGACAGTGGAAAACTTTTAGCTTGATTGCAGAAGGCTTTTATGTCTGTTGTTGTGTTATGATCATATTTTATTGAATCTGTGCAGGCTTACAGTTCTGTTTAATAGCAAAATATATATATTTTTTACATTAAAAAGCAAGGGCTGATTTTACAGCCTGTAATCTTTATGAACCTCGGACAGTGAAAAAATCGGTTTTTACTAAATGGTGTTTTGTCGCCACTCAGTGGTTACTCATACCTCTCTTGATTAAAGCATGTAGTGTGTCAGAGAGCAAATGTTGGCATGTGATTTCTCATTACACAGTCAGGTACTTAATATGGTTTTAATCATTGTAGAATATCCCAATTGGTGCCACATCAAGCCTTTTATTGACTCCTAGATGCTTAATCAAATTCCCTTATTTTGGTAGCAGCTGCATTCTGAAGACAGTTTAAAGGGAAATGCAACATTTGTTTTATTAATTACTTAGAAACAGTTTTGTACTTGATTACCAAAGACCTCCACTAATTGCCCCAGGGCAAAATTAATCTTCAGTGAAATTAGCCTATGTAGGGCTAGATTTCACAACTATATTCAAGCTGTTTTTCTTTTGTTATTTTTATTGAAATGAATACTTTTTTTGATACTATATGTCTTCTAATAAAGCATTTATTTTATTTTTATTTTTATTCCTGTTTGATTTTTTACAATTATAATTATTATTATTATGTGAACTCTTCCAAACCTCTCCTTTCGTCCTCCATTTAAGAATAAAACATTCAAGTTTGGAAACACATGAGAGTAAATACATTATGTTTGATGTATTGCTAACACGAATTTTATTTTTGCTTCTACTATCCCTTTAAGAACCGTCCACCCCTCTTTTCATATATTTTTCAGCGGCTTTTGGCGTCTCGCTGTGCTGCTGGAATGTACCACTTTCATCCGCAGAGGGAGGAACGAGAGACCTCATTAACTTCAGCACCTGGACAGCGACCGTCCCGGAAACCCTCCTCTGGTGAAACAATGCGAGCATTCAGTGGAACGATATTCTTCCAAGACACGCTTTGACAAACAATGCGAATTCCGAGACCTTTTCTTGCTGGCTAATATAGAAAGGTGGCTGTACTGCGCACCTATATCTAGCTGAAACAGCGCCAGCACTGAGGCTTCCCTTCCGTGCAGGGAGGGTGCGAGTGAAGGAAGGACAAAACGCCGCGGTTCTCTTTGTTTACATCGGAATAAAAGTGAGAATGCGACGGATTGTCGGAAAGGAGCTGCCGCAGATATTGTGGATCTGGAGTGTTTATGTGAAGCTCAGCGCAGGAGCCCGTGAGTACATAAATGTGTGTGTATGTGTGTGTTCAGTGATCTTATTATGCGTCAGCATGTGATTCTTCATCTATCCAGTATCAACACTTTATTCCACATATTAGGTTACACTTTCAAATAGCTTGTTGAAATAGAATAGAATAGTGTGTGATTTAAATAGATTATGCACACAGGTTTATTAAAAAACAAAACAAAAAGTGTGAAGTTGATTTATGCATGCCATATGGTCGTATGAGATTTCATGCTTTAATGCTCTTCTGGTTGCATGGGAGCATCATGGGAATATGAGGGTTTTGCTGATCAGTTGTCAGTCTATGTGGGTGTTTCATAAGCTTTGTTTATGATTATGAAATATTATCCTCAGTTGGTGTAGTAGGTGCTTGTTTTGGCTGTCAAAAAGTTAGAGCCTATCCACTTTTTCAAAGGCACAATGAATATATCACTGTAAAAAAATCAAAGTTGTAACCTTAAGGAATTATTATCATTTATTTGACCCTTTAAATTACTTTTCTTGCTATAAACTCTGTATTTATCTGATTAAATAATAGTGATGATGAATGAATGATTATGATGCACATTTATTTGGGTTACCTGGTAGTTTGTACAATGTTCTTTTTTGCATTCTATCTTTTTTTCTTTTTGAGTCAAAGTCCTGCTGAAGTCAAGTATTGATGCTGTAGTCAGTTTTCCTCTGGCTATTATAGATCGGTGGCATATACTAATGGAGAATACAGGTCAAAGCTGTCTGGAAAAAAAATGGTTCTGCAGCAATAACATGTAGCCTCATTTTCCGCTTGGGGTAACACATTAATAAATAATACCTAAAGAGATATGTGGACATGTTGGCACCCTTTAATATAGTATAAACTATAAAAAATTAAAAAAGTAGAAGAAATAGGGGTGATTTAGGGGATTATAGGTGGACAAGCACAAGAACCCAAAAATGCATCACAGAAACCTGAGGTGCACCAAGTGCGTGCCGTGTGCCACCCAAGGTGGATTAGTTTGCTGCCAGTTCACCCATCTCGGATTATTATGTCAAATGGAAATTTAATCTAAATTTAAAGATTTCCTCACAGACCATGGCAACATTTGCATGAGAAATAGTCTCTCATAGACTACATTCAGTATAGCCTTAAAGTAAAACTTTTGAACATGAGTCATCAATGCTGCAGTTTTTACATTTTGTACTGTAGTAAAAGTCCACTAAACTAAAGGTTGATACAAGACGTTTAGACATCAAACAATGTATTTTATGAGGATTTTTTAAAGCAAATGTTAATAGGAATTTTAGGCCAATCATTACTATGGTGATTTTTGTGTTCTTGATGGCAAGTTGTAAAAAGTTATTGGGGAAATTCAACCAAAAATTCATTTGCTCACAATTTTGTTGTTCAAATCTTAAATTTTTTTTTTCACCTTCAGAACACAGAATAAGATATTTTGAGCAACACTGTGGTCCAAACAACACTGGAGCCCATTAACTTTCATTATACACACAAAAATCACACCTTATTATAAAATATCTTAAGTTCCACAGAAGAGAAAAGTCATACAGGTTTGGAACGCATGCATGGCTGGTTCAGACAAAATTCATCCTTATTCTGACTGGCAATAAAACATTTATGAAACAGGCTGATTGTGCTCTGTAATACAGACAGAGGCTAATACAATCCCATTGAGCTCTCCCATTGGCTGTTGCAGCGCCTCTAGATCAGTAACGCAGTGTTTTGTGATGCTAATGAGGAAGCTCATTTAAATTCAGGCACCTGCCATCTTGATTTGACAAAGCGTGTGCCGCCCACTGTCATCTCACCCCTCCCCCAGTCACCAGGCACCTCCCTTTGTCCACTGGAGATGGACACGAGTGAACAAAAGCCTGCGCATGTTCCAAGCAATGAGGGTAAAAAGCACACACCCACTAAACACTTCACGCTCCAGATCTGTAATGTCACACCTTTAAATGTTTGTTAGGTTGGCGGTTTTTTATTATTTATTTATTTATTTATTTATTTATTAATTGGTTAGCATGTCATTCATAAACAAGGTTGACATTAGTCAAGGGTTCATCATGGAAGCAGTAGAACAGTGTTTATGAGAACAGAAACACTAGATGAATTGTCTTTTTTGGAAATAATTTTTTTAAAGGTATCAATATGAAAGATTAAATTGAATTATATCATATACATTATAAAATTGCAGTTTGCATAAAGAAAAGCCCTTAAATAAATAAATAAATATTTATGTATTTATTTATGCATTATTTATCATTGTGACATTATTTTAATACTATTTAAGCACCCCAGTTCCCATTACTGCAATGCAAAATAATTCATACATATATATATATATATATATATATATATATATATATATATATGTGTGTGTGTGTACGTATGTTATATATATATATGTGTGTGTGGTGTGTGTGTGTGTGTGTGTGTGTGTGAGTATGTGTGTGTGTGTGTGTGTGTGTGTGTGTTTATATATATACTGTGTATCAAAGTAGTTAATATTCATTATTACACTAATACATAATGGTAGTATTTTTACTGCCTTTATGCTGATGTACATAAAATAGTTGTATTACAGTACTTTTTACAGTAATGTAGTAAATAAAAATTAAATTTCAGTAATGAGAATCTAGTGAAACCATTTAAAATAATAATAATTAATGTATTGTATGATGTATAATTAATATATGCATGTGTATGTGTATGTATGTGTGTGTGTGTATATATATATATACATATATATATATATATATATATATATATATATTAATTGTAGAAAAATGACAGTAGCATTGAACAGATCAGCATGGAACTATAAATATAAATAATATAAGTGTGTGTGTGTATTTATACAATGTGGTACTGTTTTTACAGCCTTTTTTACTTATTTACATTTTAAAAAACATTGTATTACAGTAAATTTTCTACTAAAGAATACATAAAATTACAGTAATGAAATTCTAGCAAGACATTTTAAAATATCTGAACAGATTATGAAGCTGAGAATTTGGAGCAAAATGTGCTTAATTGTTGTAAAAAATAATTTCACAATGCAAAAAAAAAAAAAAAAAAAAATCAGTGTTCCTAAAATTTGGTTAATTTTTTTAAATGCAAAATATAATTTCATTTATTTTAGAGAAATGTGACCTCAGCATGTTTTTGTGAGATTCACTCCATTATGCCTCTGGGTAAAAAGCCTTCATTTACTCCTCCGTCTAAATATCAACATGCTCCGTGAATCTGAATCACAGTTTCACGTAGAGACACATGAATGACACAAAGCCTTCTGGCAGGACCTCCTCCCCATCCAGGCTTTGAGAGCTCATGTATTCAATCTAATCCCAATTTATGAACAATCCCCCATGAACCCATGAACAGATGTGGTTTGGAGAGCAAGAGGAGGCAAACAAAGACCATTTGTGATGACCTGTCAACACATTAATTCAAGATGGGGCTGTTGATTGTAGCTTTATAATTAACATCTTACACCACAAAAGGTAATTAAAGATGTTGACTTAGAGCAGATGCTGGCTCAAATGAGCAGAATTCAGCCAGGAGTAAAACAGATTCTAGTGTCTTAATACTCAATTTATGGAGTTTCAATGGGACAGTCATTCCAAGGAAATAGTTTGTGCTGCACTGGGGAAAAATAATTCTGTCCTTAATCATTATCTTTGTCTTGTTTTTCAGTAAAGGTATCCAGTATAGCAAAATTTAGTTTTTCAGAGTTATTTATAATGCTTTTTTTTATTATTATTTAGATAAATAATCTTTTTTAAAAAAGGCTTTTATATATGTCTAATATTTTCACTTAAACCAAAACCTTTTTGTCATCTTAGTGATGTTTCTCAAGCAAACTTATCCTGTTTTATATGGAAGCCTGTATAAAGGTAGTTGTAACTTTTTGTCTCACAATTCTGTCAGAATTGTATGATATATAGACAGAATTCACAGAATTCAGATTTTTTTTCTTGCAATTCTGAGATTACATCTCGCAATTCTTAGTTTATATCATTGTTTATATCATAGATATAATATAGAATTGCATGAATATAAGTCAGAATTATGTGATAAAAAGTCACAATTATACTCAAAGGAATATCATTTTGACAGTCCATGAAATAGCATACTTTTAAACCTTAAATATAGAAGTTGTAGGTTGTATATAACATACTCTAACAACTTCATTTCAAGCCAATTCACAAGCTACTACAGTATTCCAACACACCCACAGATTTCCTTCAAACTGTCTGATGCATACTGCTTACAAAAATGGTAAGAGCTTTCCAAAATCACAAGCATTTTATCTGTCCTCTGAGACAGAAAGTTGAGAATGGCCAAAGGTTCTAATGCTGTCAGTATTCATTAAACCATGCAGCATTTGTCTCCTAAATTCTTATCTCATTTTGACATTGATCAGTCCCTCCAGGTAATTTCGTAATTAAATTATCGATATGTACTGATAATGACTGTACAAGTAATGCCTATATCTCTTATTATTAATGTATCAGGAAGTGTTTGCCGGCAGGTACTGTTTGTTCAGGATTGGTCAACTGTACAAGGCATTGCTGTAGCTATTGTTTTCTCATATAGTTTGACAGATAATTAGATGGATGAATGGGAATCTAACTAATGCATTCATCAAAAGCAAAAGAACACTTTTCATTAAGATGACCCCTAAACTCACCACTGTGGTTTCTAAGGTGTTCTTGGTGGTTGCTATAGGTGCACAGTTTGAGGCATCATTCATGTCTGTAGTGCAAACGGTGCATGATCAGCTAGATGTTGAAAACTTAAGCTTAGGAATTTTGAAAATCAAGCAACATATGCAAGTGAACAATAACTAAGTACTAATTTTATAAATAAATGCTCAGCAGGAATGTTTTGTAGACTGATTGAATGATTTAAACACTACTCATTGAAGCACTTGGTATGAAGGCCACATGGGCAGAAACAGTAGCGTTAACACAGCAACAGAAGCTCTTTGAGAGACGTACACATCATTAGAGACAGATCCCAACAGACTAAAGGCTATAATTAAAGTAAAAGGTTGTTCGAAAAAATACTGACACAATGGGTTGATCCTTTTTCCAACTCACTGATTTTCAGCTCAGTTGGTGTTATATCTTTCACTTGAATGTTATAAGTTGCACTGAGTAAATACAGCTGGATAAAACAAAAACTGTGTCTGTCCATCTTCCCGTATATAACATTCTATCTGTTCACTGTTCTGTTGCTGAATTATTTTATTTAGCCATCATGCTACCGATCATTCTATCCATTGTTCTATCCACCCATCTATATATCTATTGTTCTTTTTATTGTTAGATCATTCTGTCATTCTATCCTTTGTTCTTTTATCATTTTATCTGTTCCATCTGTTGTATCTGTTGTTCTGTCCATCTTTCTATCAGTCGATTGTTCTGGCTAAAAGCTCTGTATATCCTTCATAATAATGATGCTATCAATCATTTAATTGTGTTAATTGTTAATTTAATTAACGCTTTAAAGCTTTTGCAACCATTGCCAAATTATCATCAAAGTTCATCTTGACACTTACTACTTTTGGCTGCACAGTAGTTCAGACCGCACACATTTTCCAGTGGTTCAGAGTTCTCTGTATACAGCATGTTGATTGAACTCGCTCCGTGTTGCAGGCTGCTGTATTATTGTGCTATCATCGATTTCAGATTCACCCGCTCCTAAAGCATGTCATTCAGACTGCCCCTTCCAGTCTAAGTGGGTGGTTCTTGGCCAGATTTATGCCGAAAGTCAAAAGTCTGGCTTTGTGAGACTCATTTTTTGGGCATTGACTGTATATTGCTGGCTCAGTGAGAGAGATGTTTGTCTGGCAGATGCTGATAAAGAACCCAAATATTTGACAACTGAAATATCTGTCCCAATACAGTCTGACGATGAGAGCAAAATGCCTTTCAGTTTTTTTTTTCTTATTCACTCTCTCTTTCTTTCTATTACTGTACCTTAAGAATGCTGCATAAGTAATGGAGGACACACATTAGCTTTGCTTTATAACCTAGTGAGCTGGCTTGTCTTTCTGCATTGGAACCTGTGCCAAACTGGAACGGGAAAGTGAATCTGTGGTATCAGTTGCAATCTCTCATGTCCGCTTCACTGTTGTTTAGTACCACAACTCATAAAAGCAGGTCTCTCATTGCACTGAAAAATGCAAGTACTACTTAGTCAGTAAAATTTGAAAGAGTTTTTGAATGAAGTTTTTTCTACTCACCAAGGCTGCATTTATTTAATAAAAAAATACAGTAAAAACATTAATACTGTGAATTATAAATAACTGTTTTTTATTTAAAATGTAATTTATTTTTGTGATGCAAAGCTGAATTTTCAGCATCATTGCTCCAGTCTTCAGTTTCACATGATCCTTCAGAAATCATTCTAATATGCTGATTTGCTGCTCAACAAACATTTATTATTATTATTAATGTTGAAAACAGTTGTGCTGCTTAATATTTTAGTGGAAACCATTTTTAGGATGCTTTGATAAATAGAAAGTTCAAAAGAACTGAATTTATGTGAAATAGAAATCAATAAAAATTTTAAATATTGATATTTTTATCAATGCTTTTAGTAATAAATAAAATATTAAAACAGCATTCTGGATTCAATACAATATTTGTGGAATAATGTAATTAAAAGATCTTTTTTAAATTTTTAATCAAGGTAATTAATTTTGTGATAATCAACATTATGACAATGTCTGAAAATTCTGTCTGGGTTGGCAGCTCACTAGGTTTCGGAACAAAGTCCATTTCATGGCTGTGACCAGCATTGAGTGATTTTATTACCCAGCATTCTTAGCTTAATCACGTCTTCCCCAAACACACACACACACACACACACACACACACACATAAAAAAAAACATGTAGGAGTCTTCACACCGCTCGAACTGAAGACGTGTGAGTAGAACTGCAGCCTGAGAATATCACCCTCTTTTTTTTGGAGGACGCAAGGGTTATTTTTGACACAGCCTCGACTCAGCAGTCAATTTAAAGCTGTTCTTTTAGAACTGTGTGTAATGAGGTGAGAGGCAGAATAAGGACAGATCTCAGAGCAGTGAACAGACTGCTGGCTAATGTTTTCCTGTGGTGAATCACAGAGTGGTGATTGAGGAGGAAAAATACATTATTTGAGACATTATTTCTGCAGTTCTGTTTGGTGATTCTAGAAATGCAGATAGTAATATTCCTGTGCATAAATAAAACAGTCAATGGTTGACATACAGTAAAAGTATTGCGCTATAAAATGAACAAGGTTCAGGTTTTGGAAGAATATGATAAGAAATGTTGAGTTCAAAATGAAATGATTGTAGACTTTGGTATCATGAGAAATCTGAGAACAATATGAGATCTTGTTGAGATTACGAGTATATTTTAAGGTCCTGTGAAGTCTGTTTTATTTTTCCCAAAATCTGATTAAATTTTTTTTAATTTTATTTCAAATGGTTTATTTAAACAAAGATGATGTCCAATCAATTAAATTCATAAAACGTTACAATTTAATGATGCTTTTTTTTTAAAAAAAAGACATTCTGTTTTCTCTTTAAATGTTTCTACACCATAAATAATACAAATTGGTAAACACTGGTAAAGTGAATGCATTAAAATATAACAATATTACATTTTACTTAAAAAATGCAATTCAATTATATGTGAACCCTACCTTTAATTTTTTGGCCTACAAAATGCTGCACAACAGTTTACAGTTAAAATTAAAACATGGATGGAAAAAAAATTGTTATATTGTGTGATATTCCTTAAAAGTGTTTAAATAAACTGTATTGTTATTGTTAGCATTCATTCTACTGTACTAATTACTATATTTCTGTTATAATTAAGGGCTTTTCCCGGCTCAAAATGAGGCGAGCTGGTACCATCCTGATCATGTGCACAACTGGCTGAAAAACACTTCTTACACACAATGTATTTTAGTTGTTCATTAATAATTAGATGATTGAATATAATGAAAATTATCAAGTTAAATTTTACAAAAACAAACCTGTTAAACGTTACATTAAATACAACATAACAGCTAAAAGGGGCCCTTTTGCAGTGTAGGTCAACATAAACATAACATAAGGTCATTAAACACTTCATGAAATTGAAAATCTTCATCCACTCCTTACAGTTTCCTGATCCACATCGCTTTGATCCAATATACATTTATCTATGTATTATAAAGTGTATTTGTAGAAAACAAAATGTTTATTCTCACTTTAAAACACCATTGAGTGTTTGTAATAACTTCCGATTGCGATCTATGCGGATTTTGGTCTTTTTATACTCAGCTAATTGCTACACTAACTTAGCATTTCTCATGTAAACACCATTTATTATGAAAATACCCCAAAAATCATGAGAATCACATACAAACCACATACTATGGTAAATGTGCATTTATTAGCTTCATGTTTCGAGTGCAGAAACGTTTCTCTGGGTTTGTTGTGGACAGAATAGAACCTGAAAGTGTAGGGGAAGAGGAAGAGACAGGGCAGGTCATGAACCCATTATATGAGTGACATATGAACAGCGAATGAGCTTCCTCTGAAGAGAAAACACAGGCAGACACTGCTGGAAGCAGCTGATCATCAGATCATGTAAATCAGTGGAAAATGAATAGAAATGATGATTCTGTGTGAAGAAATATTAAGTCAACATGTATAAAGATTTCAGTATTTCTCCAAATATGCACACTTTTGGACTAAAAGCCCTTATGGATGCTGTTCAGTGCCGCTTGCATGTGACTGTCTGCCTGAGTTTTGTTGTCACAAAATTTGGCGGAGGGGCTGCCTCATATTTTTTCTATCCAGAAAAAATGCAGTAGATTCTTCAATTTAATTTCTTGATTTTGGCAGTTTGTTGAGTTGTGTGTATGTGATTTCATGCTAGTTTCACTCTAGAAGAAACTTTAAAAGAGGTTTCATTTGGAATATTTCTGTCATAAGTGTGATGTTTTATCCATTACAGTTAGGGTCTGATAAAAGTTTTGCAGGTCAGTTCTAAATTCAACAAAACAACTCAATATAAAACTAAAAAAACAACAAAAAAAATAAGAAAAAGCACTGTGAAAGTCTATCAGACATCACATCTTCACACCATCAGCTTCATGTTAGTCAGTCCTCTAACAGTCTTAATTAGAGATGAGGACCTGAAAGCGTTTGACCATGACATTATTGATTGTAAAGTATTTGTCCGTTAAGCACTTGGACTTGTCTGGGTTAGTTCACCCAAAAATGAAAATTCTGTCATTAGTTACTCACCCTCATGAAAACATAACATGTTTTAAAATCAGCTGAAAATATCAAACATGTTTAATATCCTCCGACTGGATTGAATCATATGTCTGTGACCATTATACACTTCGCGATTTTCTATGAAATCTGTCAACTTGACTGGCTCTTACTTTCGGCAACTAGCGATGACTTATCCAAACTGTAAACTGCGGAAAATCAGGGCAAAAATTGTGTAGCCTTAAGAGATATGAACATTCTATGTCCTGCGTCACCAGCACTACACACATGCGTTGTGGTACTCTCGTGAACGCGCATCGAAGACTGAAATGAAAGAGAAGTAATTGTTTAATAAAGTCATTACTTTTGTTTTCTTTGCTCACAAAAAGGTTTATCATAGCTTCATAAAATTAAGGTTGAACTGTTGTTGTCACATGGACTATTTTAAATGTGGTAGTTACAGTACATTGCTGTCTGTGGTGGGTCAGAAAGCTCTCAGATTTCATCAAAAATATCTTAATTTGTGTTCCGAAGATGAACGAAGTCATTTTTGGTTAAAAAATACATAAGCTAAAAAAATTAATTAAAGAATTTTCGTTTATGGTTGATCTAACCCTTTCAGTGTAACGGCGTCTTATTGCACATTATACACTTTCTGAATAAAAGCATTAGACAAATGAAAAGGACACATGCAAGACAGTGTGGATGAACACAAGGCATGTTGTTTTTCTTTTGAGTAAGAGAGAAGTGAAGTGAACTGTGTTGAATCATGAATGTAAAACGCTCTGCTGCTCTTCAAAATGAATTCTAAATTAAGCTCTTCTCTATTTAATGACTCAAATGTGGCACCTCACCTTGTTTTCTATTTGATCTCATACATTTGCACTTATATATAATATTTAAGCACAGTTTCATGGTCAGTAAGATATTTTATTTATTTTCTTTCTTTTTTTTTTCTAACAGTGGCTGTTCTGGTGAAAGTTGTGCAGCAAAACATTTGCAACATTTTTTGTTGTGCCATACTTGTTCTAGTTCCATGACACTAACAAATTTCCAATGGATAATGAATTGATATGTGCATTTCTAGCCGCTTCTTGTTAGGACTGACTTAAATGAAGCAACCAGTTGGTCTCAAATTTTTCATATTATCTCCATTTCTCATCTATGTGCTGTAGAGCTCGTATCAGTGATCTGAGTCATCTTAAACAGCACCTGAGGCTGAAGAGAGAGATCAGTGCTGAATCCATGAGAATCTGAGGCTCTCCGGGTAAATGAAAGGTTAATCCCAGGAGAGGATCACGGTCAATATATGTGTTCGATCAAAGAATATCCTCAGAGCACTCGCCCTCTCACTCTAATTATAGAGCTCATAGTAATTCACCATCGCTGCACTAGTGTTTAGGGATTAATGGAGAGATTAATGTAATTTTAATGTAATTTTCTGAATGTAATAAACATACCAGTGTCATTTACCAAATCTAAGGTGATTTATTGTGTTACATTAAATGATATATTGAAGTACCACTATTCATATTCTATTGATTTTATCTTGTCACATATGTGTCTCTTAACTGGTCCTGTTGTCTTCTTTATGAACAAGTACATTAGCTTTAAAAAAAAACATTTATAAGTAAGAAAAATTGTGTTTTTGAGATGGAAATGACACCATAACCGTTCTCCTTTGGGTGTTTATTGACATGAGTATCATGGTCAGCATGTTTAATGCTGATTAAAATTAATCATTGCATTTCTGTTTACTGGTAAATATACCGTATACTAGATGTCATCACATCTGGTTGAAGGTCAACACTGCAAATATGCTTTGTGACATTTACGTGATCTCTGAAGGCTTCAGTAGATGTAGAACCATGTCATAACAGCATCGGCACATCCTCTCACAGCAGGAAATAATCGCTCATGTCTGAATGTGAAACCCATCTGCTGCATGATGACTCACTGAATTTTTTTGCACTGCTTTGTTCATGCAGCACTTTACATGTTTGTATTTGACTGGGTTACAGTTTACTGCTACTGATTGTTTAAGTCTCTCAAAGTAGTTCACATTTGCTGTTTATGACTATGTATGACTTACTCTGTTGCTTACTCTATGGAACTCAAAATATATATTTTGAAAAGTCAGTGGGATCCAGTGTAATTTGGACTGCTGTATTGTTCAAAATATCTTCTGTGTTCTGCAGAAGAAAGAAATTCTGCACTATTTGTGTACTATTATAATATTTAAAAACATTTTGTACTTTTTTGGCGTTATTATATTTAGCATTTATTTAGATATTTTCAGTTTTCTTTTATATTATATTTTAATATGTAATATTAATATTATAAAAAAAAATATTATATAAAATTTTATATTTAATATTAATATTCATAATTTTTTACGGTTTAAGTTTTCCATGTATTTTATTTGATTTATTATCTGTATTCAGCTTTATTTAACTAATAGTTTTTGTTAACAATTACAAACTTGCAGTAGACCTGGTATGGATGAAATCCAGTGATCTGTAGTTTTTCTTAGTATTCACAGCCATTAATTTATCCTACTGATGGTCATAAATATGAACGTGTGGTCATGAACACGAAAAATTCATGTAACTAAAACATGAATGCATTGCTAAATTTTAACATTTCTTTTTTAATGCACCATTTTAAATGGTTTGCATTAACATTGTAAATCTTGAGGCACATAAACAGAGACTCATATTGCTGAGAGAGGAGTAGTCAGACCCTGGCCTTGAATCTCGCCTCCTCTCGCTTGATAAATTGGGTTATGAGAAGCCTATTTCAACTCTGCAGACTGACCGCACCCTCAGCGGCTAGAAACACGAAGGACCTTTCAGTGAGAAATGTGCTCCACTTCTGAAAGGTTTCTGCATCTCAAACCTTGACTTTCAAACAAACCTTGAATTTGCTAGGTTGAGATGCTGAGTTGCTTTCGGATGGTGTTTTCATGTATAATGCACAGGGATAGAAATCATTTCAAGTTGATTAATTCTGACTGATCTTCATGTGGGGAAAAAGACACCAGTAACATAACAGAACACCAATTATAAAAGCGGCATGCAATGTCAGAATGTACATAATGTCGACATCAATGCACTACTGCCGTTGCATTTTACAGAAACTCTGTGATATTAAATGAATGTTCTATCAGAAGCATCTTTGGCAAACTTATGAATGACTGTGTTGTTCTGTAATTGTAATAAACATTATGTTTAGAAATATTTCAGACATATGTTTTTCTGTGTTTTTTTTCTTTTTTTCAGAGAGGTGTGATGAGGTGTTGGCTTCACCCCTTCCTTACAGCGCCTTCACCAGCTCCTCCGTGTTGGCAGCTGATTTTGGTGCTGGCTATGCAAAACTCAACAGGAGAGTAGGTGAGGATGAACTCTGCAAATGTGTTTCGAATTGAATTCTTGTGTACTGCATTGTACATACTGTATACTACAGGACCGATAAGCTGTTTTAATGTTTTTTAAAGAAGTCTCACCAAGGCTGCATTTATTTAATTAAAAATACAGTAAAAATGGTAATATTATGAAATATTATTACAATTCAAAATAACTTTTTTCTATTTTAATATATTTAAAAATGCAATTTATTCCTGTGATGCAAAGCTGAATTTTCAGCATCAGTCTTCAGTGTCACGTGATCCTTCAGAAATCATTCTAATATGCTGATTTCCTGCATTTGCTGAAACATTTCTTATTATTATTGATGCTAGGAAATAGTTCATATTCACTTCATATTTTTCTGGAAACTGTGCTGCATTTTTTTAGGATTTCTTGATAAACAGGAAAGCTTAAAAGAGCATCATTTCTTTGAAATATAAATATTTTGTAAGAATTATAAATAAACTTATGAATGGTAGTGTACACTGTATACTACCAAATAAAAAAAGTATGAAGTATTCTACGTTGTTGTCACATGACCTTATTTAGTTGCCAGTGCTGTCTATTTATATATTCAATTAAAAAATAGTTAATTTGTAAATATTTGCATTTTAGACCAATATTGTATTAAAATGTCCAGCTTTATGGCAGTATGATCAAATAGTAAGGCACAATGGTAAAAACTATGCCTGCGATCACCTCCAGCATCATTCATTACTCTGGAAGATGCAGTAAATGCATAAAGAAATTATGCAAACTGCAGAAGTTGTAATAGTACAGCTATTCTGAACAGGCTGTATGCCACTGTCAGGTCTGCTGTGTCTCTCTCATTGGTTGACATTTAGACAGAGATGTCCGGTGCGATTACTGCAGATAAAGTATAAAGGATGCATTAGGATTTGCTTAGATTGCAAAATGGAGAAAACCATCTCCATAGATCATAATGAATTTTAAGGCACATTCTGACTTGTGCTTCGTCTTTCTAAGGCAATGGAGGATGGTCACCATTAGACTCCGACAGGTACCAGTGGCTACAAGTGGACCTCAGGGCCAGGAAACAGATCACTGCCATAGCAACACAGGGCAGATACAGCAGCTCTGATTGGACGAAACACTACAGGCTCCTCTACAGTGACACAGGAAGTAAATGGAAGCCGTATCGGCAGGACAGCAACATATGGGTGAGTTTACAGGGACATCTCTGATCTATAGCTCAGGGAGTAAATATTGTTTTCGGGTTACCAAATCTGACAGTTACAGCTGCTGCTGTGTCATACAAAACTCACATGACCCACATTAGCCAAAAGTGAAACTTTTCTAAAACTTTAATAATCTGCTTTCGTTTTAAAATAAGTTCAAGTCTTTTGAGAAATAAAAATAGACACATGTGAGACATTAAGAGTATAGAGCAACCTGAAACTACTGAAATTGTTACTTTAAAAAGCTGAAATAACATAAAATCCAAATATTAGGTGAAAATATTTTTTGTTTTAAAATCCTAAAATAAGTACTAAAATTATTAAAAATAAAAAATAAAAATAAATTAAAGCTAAATAAAAATATACATAAAAACAAAAACTAATACAAAATGACAGAAGCACATAAAAATATTGCTAAGACTTTAACTAAAATTAAAATAAATAAAAACTGAAAACATAAAAATAAAAGATAATTCAAAATATGAACAAATACCATAATAGTATATAAATTATTCAATAAATAAATAAATTAATTAATTAATTAATCCTGTGGTATAAAGCTACAAAAGTCAATGTAGAATGAAAGAGAAAGGCTTGAAAAAGTTTGATTTCTGAGCACAGTTCGGGACATTTTTTAGATGTCTTCTGAACGTCTGAGACATATAATTCTTTCTGTGAAGAAATCTAATGAAGGCTTATGCAAAAGTCTCTTGTTTTAATCACATTGCTCCATCAGAATCTATTGAGAAGTAACCACTGGTTCTCCATTTAATCTCATTGCTCTCTAAGCATTTGGGAATTTTATTTGAAATTTTCAAAGGCTAACATCATGCATACCTTTGTCTGTTAATGCAATGCACCATGACACATTGCTGCACACATAATTTCTAGAGTGCTTATGAAAATAAATTAAGATGCAAAGCCAGTTCTCCTGAAAATACGTTCCGAGAGCCTGTTGTATTGATCTGTGTATGCAGAACCAGCAGTAATGGAGTGTCTCACTCAAAGGAGGAGGATTTCTCTATGCCTTTATAAAGTGTGCTTCCCTTCTTTCTGCTTCAGACATTTTCAGGTAACTGGAACTCAGAGCGGGCCGTGCGCCATGAACTTCAGCACCCTTTTGTGGCCCAATATGTGCGTTTCATCCCACTGGACTGGAGTGAGGAGGGGAGAATTGGGCTGAGAGTGGAGCTCTATGGCTGCGCTTACTGTGAGTGTTGTGGAAGTGATCCTTAATGTGTCTTTCACTGATTTTAAATGGATCTTTTTTTTTTTTTTTTACATTTTAATCATTTTAACCATTCCGTTACCTAACCTCTTTGTGCATTGCTTACTTTATTGTTTGGTCAAATATAGTTGCATTATTCTTCAACAGTAGGCTCTTTTATTTACAATATATAATACACATGAAATGTTTATTTCAAGATCAAGGACAATTCTGCATAATAATTCATGATGTGGCCCCTTTAAAAGCAAATATGTTTAGTTTCACCACTGTTGCATCATAAACTTGGCTTTAATGGAGAAAGTGTCAGAAGGCTGAGGAAGACTTCATATGTTTGTTTGAGACTAAGCCATATTCCTGCATTCAGGGGCGGATGTTATCAGCTTTGATGGCCAGGGAGTGATTTCCTATCGATTTAGACAGAAAAAGATGAAGATCTTGAAGGACGTGATATCACTGAAGTTTAAGACCACTAAAGGAGACGGTATTCTGCTGCATGGAGAGGGACAACAGGGCGATTATATCACTCTAGAGCTGCAGCGAGCCAAACTACTGCTGCAGATCAACCTGGGTAAAAGATTTAACTCAAAGAGTTACAGCAACACACTACCATTCAAATGTTTTACTAGAAAAGAAATCATTTAATTCAACAAGGATGCATTAAATTGCTAAAAAAAAAAAAATAGCAGTAAAAACATTTATAATGTTGCAAAGATGTCTATTTCAAATACACGCTTTTCTGTTCATCAAATCATGAACAAAATATTTTCGCAAAACAGTTTCCACAAAAATGATGGAGCAGCTCAACTGTTTACAACATTGATAATAACAAGAAGTGTTTCTTGAGCAGCAAATCAGCATATAAGAATGATTTCTGAAGGATCATGTGACACTGAAGACTGGAGTAATTATGCTAAAAATTCAGCTTTGATCACAGGATTAAATTACATTTTAAAATATATTCACATAGAAACAGATATTTTGAATTGCAATAATATTTCTCAATTTTGCTGTTTTAACTGTATTTTTGATCAAATAAATGAGAGACTTCTTTCAAAAATATTACCAAATCTTATTGACCCTAAACCTTTGAATAGTAGTGTATGTCTGTTTTGTTCTATGATTGACAGCATGCAAAACTTTTTGTGTGGTCTCCCTACCCACTGTAGAACGGATCCTTGTTTAAACCGTCTGACCCATTTCATTAATGGCTTTTGATGCTTGTGTCTATTTCAGGCAGTAATCAGTACGGCTCCATTCAGGGTCACACATCGGTGTCTAGTGGCAGTCTGTTGGATGACGACCACTGGCATTCTGTTCTGATCGAACGCTACAGACGCAGCGTCAACTTCACGCTCGACCAGCACACGCAGAGCTTCCGCACCAACGGAGAGTTTGACCATCTGGACCTGGACTATGAAGTAAATGACAGATTTCAACTAAATCTAGATGTTTTGTGAAATCACAAGTTATTTATAGAATTATTCATCATTAAATATGGTTTGGAGGTCGGCCAGCTATATTCTTAAAGAAATATTTGATCTGTATTATTTACTTTTCATGCCCTTTAATTAAACGTGTCATAAAACAGAAGAATGCAACAAGGTAATCCAAACAACAGGTTTATTGCAGGTTTTGACAGATACACGTGGATAGCAGGTGAGTGATTGGTTAACAGAGCAATGCTGAGACAGTTCAGTGACTAATAGTCTTATCTTTGTAGGTTTGAATGAACTGGTGTTGGTGAGCCAGATTTGGAGGTTGGATGCAGATAAATATCGAATGGAAGAAGGTAAATCCATGCAGGTAAGTGGTCGGGAGGTGTTCAGTAAGGAACAACGAGACCAGACAACAGTGAACTGAGGTGAGCGGTTAATAGTCTGTGCTGATTGGATGTGACAGGAGCAGGTGTGAACGAGTGGGCGGGGTGTAGGGGTCTGGTGCTGTGGATGTTGCTGACTCTGTAACAGTACCCCCCTCTCCCTCCCCTCCATGGGCAGCTCCTGATGCCTCACGGTGCTGTACGATCAGGGTGTGGAATTCAAGTAGCAGAGATGGGTCTAGTATGTCATCACGGGCAACCCAATAGCTTTTCTCTGGGCCAAACCCCTCCCAGTCTACGAGGTACTCTAGGTGACTGTCCCGTCATCAGGAGTCTAGGATGGTGTTGACTCTGTACATGTTCTCCTCCGAAGGATCCATTGGAGGAGGAAGAGGCACGTCATCAGCACCAAGCCCTCTCCAAGAGAGGAAGGCAGCAGAGAATCAGTATATGGTTTCAACAGGAATACATGAAAAGAAGGTGAAATTCTGTAGTTAGGAGGAAGGTTTAGCCTGTATGTGACTTCACTGATCTGCCTCTGGATTGTGAATGGACCGACATTGTAGGGACAATCCTTGGTTGAGAGCCAGACCTTGTGGTCTCGCTGATCTTCTAGTGTCGGCCTGGTTCTTGTGTCCCCAAACTCCCCTCTACAGATGGATGTGAGCTGAGTCCCAAACCCTCTTACTCTCCTTGAACCAATGGTGGACAGCTGGAATGACCAAAGGCTCACCTGACCAGGGAAACAGGGGCGGTTAAGAGCCAAGTTTGCACTAGAGGGCTGTTAACTCGGTGGTGGCTTGACACAGGGAGTTCTGTGCATACTCTGCCCATGGAAAGTAACAGCTCCAGCTCCAGCTGTCTTGAAGTACATGACAATATGACCATGATATCCTGATGGTAAGATGACTATGATTCCCAGTAACTGGAAGAAGGCGTTCCACACTCGGGAGATAAACGGCGGTCCATGGTTGGAGACGATGTCTTCGAGGGAACCCAAAATGACGAAAGACTTGCTGGAAGCGAGTTTCAGCATTTTCCAAGGGTGTGGGTAGTCCTTTCAAAGGAATCAACTTGCACGCTTTGGAGAAGTGGTCTACAATGGGAAGGACACATGTTTGAGAAACCAAAGAAGGTAAGTCTGTGATGAAATCAATTCCAAAGTGTGACCATGGTGAGTTAGGTACAGGAAGTTAGACCAGCTTTCCCTCAGGTACTGTAGGTGGAGAGGGACCTTGGATATGGCACAGACTGAGCATCCTTAGATGAACCGGGAGACATCCTGGGCCATATTGGGCCACCAGTAGCAATTGCTGATGAGCGAGAGGGTTTGCTGGCTACTTGGGTGTCCAGAGCCCAGTAATGTATGAGCTGAGTCCATGAGGGTCAGACGGAGATACGTTGGCACATAAATCAGTCCATCAGGACCTCCCGGCAGATCATTTTAAGACCCCACAGCTTCCAAAATCTGGCCATCGATGGACCACTCAATCGGACTGACAATGATGGCTAGAGGGAGAAAGTGTTCCAGAGGAGTTGATTCTGACTCAGGGTGGTAGACACGGGACAGAGCGGCCGCTTTCTGATTCTTACTCCCTGGCCGGTAAGTCACAGTGAAATTGAATCTGATGAAGAAGAGAGTCCAGCGAGCTTTTGAGGGGTGATTAGTCTTTTGGCTTCTCTGAGATACTCAAGATTTCGGTGGTCAGTGATGACATCAAACGGAAGTTTAGCTCCCTCCAGCCAATGGCACCACTCTTCTGAGGCAAGTTTGATGGCCAGCAGTTTGTGGTTACCAATATCATAGTTGCGCTCCGCTGGCTTCTTAGAGAAAAAGGCACATGGATGGAGTTTGGGAGGCTCACCCTGCTGCTGAGACATTACAGCTCTATCCCAGTGGTGGATGCATCAACCTTGATGACGAAGAGCAGTTCTGGATTGGGATGCACTAGGGTAGGAGTGGCACAGAAGGCTGTCTTGAGCTGAAGGCGTTGAAGGCGTTGGATGCTTCGGAGTTTCAGGACAGGGATTTGGTATTTTTGTCATTTTTAGTAGTTTTTTAATATTACATATATTGTTTTTATTAGTTGTTATTTCAATTTTATTGATTGATTGATTGATTGATTGATTTTAGTACATCATGTTTATCTATCTATCTATCTATCTCTCTATCTATCTATATGCTGTGGGCAGCATTTCTGAACTGAACACATACAATGTCAAAATTTTGGGGGTGAACTATCCCTTTAAGATCACAGAAGAGATAATAACAAAATGACATATTTGGATATTATGTAATAAAGCCTCAGTCGTCTCTCATCTTCCCTCTGACCTTTCATTTACAACTCCCCCCCTCTGTTTCGTCATTTTACCCCAGTGCTGCTGGGATTTGGGTCTTTAGCACACAAATGATTACATTCACTGGGTGGCATTTATTCAAACAGATAGCGTAGATAAGATTATATTATTATATTAAGATTATATTATTACCTGTCTGTATTATAGATGATAAATGTTTCCATCACTTTCACTGTGCCTTTGGTGTCTTCCCAGATTACATTTGGAGGAATGCCTGTGTCTGCCAAGCTCAGCTCAGGGGGCAGAGAGAACTACATCGGCTGCATGGAGGCCATTCATTACAACGGGGACAACATCACTAACCTCGTACGCAGGAGAAAAGTAGACACCTCCAGCTTCGTACGTGCCAAATTTACATGTCTATTTTTATCAAATGAACACCGCAGAGCTCTCCAATGCCTTGTAGAGATAATTCAGGAGCTTCACAAAGAAATTGCTGTTGCTTGGTGTTACGTTGCTCCAAGACAAAGATATTTCTGGGACTTCTGACTGCTGTAATCACAAAGCAGCTTTTTTTTTTTTTTTCATTTACTTTTTTATTTACAGAAACTGGGACTGTCAATATGTTAAAATAAATTTAAGTAAAAATGTAAAACAAATAATTAAAATAAGTATGTTCAAATTATATTAAAATCTAAATAAATTCTATAATTTCAGAAGAATAAATAAATAAATGTTCTTCTGAGTTCAAGGATATAAGAAAACGATAACTCACATGTGCAATTTCATAGCAATTTATACTCAATAAAATGTTTTGGAGCTTGGCATAATTAGAAAACTGTGTATTCTTTATAGGAATTTCCATGAGTTTTTAAGATTTCCATAATTTCCATAATTTTTTCAAGGCCTAGAAATCTCATTTTCAGAAATTCCTTAAAATATCCAGATTTTCCCAGACTCAAAGTACCCTGATTCTTAAATAAAAAGCACAGTGTTTGAGAGTATTATAATTATAATTATATTACTATACTTGGATTTATTCTAGGATATGTTTTTTAATATTATTTAACCCACAAATGCCAATTTCTCAGTAGTTTCTACTATTTTTTATACTAGTTTTAGTTTTATACTATTAGTATTTTGGAGAACTAGAATTTTTTTTTTGAGTTTTGAGATTTTATTCATGTCAATCACATTTCTGGGTCTAAAAATCTCACTTTTAAAAATTCCTGATTTGAAAAATCCTGGTTCTTAAATAAACATGACAGTTTTTGAGAACAAATAAGGAAAAGAATCAGTTTTCATCTTGGATTTTAGCTGATTTAGCACATTTAAAAGCTTGTTTTGTCTTATATTTAATCATTTTAACTCTCAGCCCCTGATTGAGAAACACTGCTCTAAAATATTTAATTACTTCTGGTTAAAGTCAACAAGAAATCAAAATTTCTTTTCATTTGCTTTCTTAATACATATTTTATGCATACTGTTGTTTTCAGTGATTTCTCTAATTCGATTCTCTGTATTGTTTACAGTAATCTCAGCTCCTGAAGGTTTGCAGCTTTTATATTTCACAGTAAACTTTCAATAGATACAGTTACTCTCCTTGTGCTGACCTTAGAAATAAACAGAGGTTTCCTTCCCTTTCCCACATTGCTCTGTGTGTGAGGACATAGACATGAAGTGAGAAGTTTTGTCACTCTGTGTGCGGGTTCTGTGATTATTCACAATGACTACTTAATGACTGGTGCTTATTGTCCGCAGTCCCTTTCCATGCTGGAAAAAACACTTTTTGCCAGTTTAAGGTGATTGAGTGGAGTTTTGGTAGCTGCTTTTCCTGATCCATGGTGGTCTGCCAGCCTTAACCAGCTTTAACCACTGACTGGGTTTCCAGACATCTACACCAGAGTGCACCAGCTAGAAACTAGACAAAACCAGCCACCACCTTAAGCTGGCTTTATCAGGGATTTTCCAGTAGGGTCCTATCCAAATTTCCTGATTATGACTCCCTTTTAAATCAATCTGTCCTCTCAAATTCTACTGTAAATTTGTGATTACTCCTGTAGTGGTGTGTGTCGAAATCCTTGATAAACACTTTCATTTGAAATGTTCCATAATTTTAATTTCATCTACTGTTCCCATTCCAGCGTAACTTGACGTTCTCCTGCACGGAGTCCCGCACATTCCCTGCCTTCTTTAACTCCACCAGCTCCTTGCAGCTTCCGGGACGGACTGACGCAGACACAGTGTCGGTCAGACTGCAGTTTCGGACGTGGAACCCCAGCGGTCTGCTGTTCTTTACCCCGCTCATGCCTGGAGGGGTGGAGGTCAGCCTGGTGGAGGGTAAAGTTACTGTCCACATCTACGTCACGCTGGGCAAGAACACACGTGTGGACATATCCTCAGGTAACATCACACCTGAAGACGCACATCCAGAGCTCTCTCAGTTTCTAGACTTTCTGTAGTTTCAGCTTGAAAAAATCCTTGTAGCAACACACAAGCAGCCATTTAAAACACCTTATCTATCATATCAACATCTTGCCAACCCCTCAACACATTAACCAGTGAAACGCACACAAATAAATCAGAATTATCATTGCTCATGCTGAAGCGTTTCTCTGCAGGTTCTGGTCTTAATGACGGACAATGGCACAGCGTTCACTTTCTGGCCCTGGAAAGCATTGCAATGTTGACCATCAATGGAGACGAGATGTCCACAGTGAGAGCTGCTATCCCCATTCAGATCAGGACTGGAGGAGATTACTTTTTCGGAGGTAACTGTACAAACCACCTCTCTGAAGTGTTTTTATTTGGAAAAAAATCAATAAAATTGACCGCCCACTATAATATTAAATTCAGTTATGATGGATACTTGAATGTAAGCATCTTCCTGGGCAAGCTTTATCCGCTTTGCATGACTGCACATTTGAGATTTTAATTTCCTTGTTGCCATGTGCAGGATATTTCCCGCGGACAGACCTTTCTCCGTCACAGCGCTCCTTTCAGGGCTGCATGCAGCTCATACACGTCGACGACCAGTTGGTAGACCTGCAGTCTGTGGAGCAAGGCATGCTGGGTAGCTTTGAGAATGTCAGTCTGGATATGTGTGCCATCATAGACAGGTAATGCATTCTCAGTATGGACTCTGATGCAGAGACCCGATGTGAATTTTTATATAACCACAACTGTTTTACAGGTTTATGCATATTCTGCTTTGTAAAAGTCAACATGCGCTCTCCTTACAACATTGCTTTTCATATGGTAATGTAATATCTCTTTGTGATAAAGTCAAGCCGCCGTACCCATCCATGTTCATTCATGAACCCGCTGCACTGCGCCCTCACGGATGACTCTGCAAACTAATGGAGAACAGATGTTTGCCTTTGTTTGCAGTGTTCTGACCAAAAACGCTGCTGATTGTCATTTTTGTCACCAACTAATTAAAATGGACACCTTTTCTTGCAGACTCTATATATATATATATATATATATATATATAATATATATATATATTATATATATATATATATACTGTATATATACATGTTTGCTTATCTCCTAATGCTAGCTTCCTTTTTCAATGCAAAGGATCAGTAAAAAATCACTCCAACTTTTAGTCATTTTTTGCGTCTGTAATCTGTCTCTCTCTCTCTCCAGGTGTGTGCCAAACCACTGTGAACATGGAGGCAAGTGCTCTCAAACTGGAGACACTTTTAAATGTGCCTGTGAAGGCACTGGATACTCTGGTGCCACCTGCCACAACTGTAAGCCATCTAAAATCATATAGCCCACATTTATTTGTGCATATTTTGATTCTTATTTCTCTGAAGCTGCTGCTATGTAGCAATAGCAAATAGACTCTTGCTGCATCAATCAACACTTCACAAGGAACTTTATATTTTCTAGTTCTTTAGACAGCCATTACATACTCATGTCCTAAAAAACAACCAATAAACTGATCTAAAGAACCTCAAGATTTTTTTAATCTCCCAAAATAAAAAAAAATAAAAAAACATACAGCATGTTTTACTGAGCCTTAAGGGGGTCGCACACCGGACGAGAAGCGCAGCGCCGCGTCGCGTCGCGCCACGTCTTTAAAATTCGAACACATTATTCTCTATGAGTGTACACACACCGGCGGCGCCATTCGGCGTCTGTCCGCGTCGCCCAGCTACGACTCAGGACGCTGTTCAAATTCCTGCCGCGCCACGGAGCGCCATCTGCATAGTTTTGTATTAAATAACATAATATTTGTTTCAAACCGTTGTTCATACATTATACCAAGATACCACTGCTGCAAAATACTACTTACATTAGTTGTAACAGCTTGAATAAAATGTTAACATATATAAATAAATGTATAATAAACGTAGTCCTTTTAATCTTTTATTTTTCTCTCGAGACATTTAATACAGTATTTGCCTGTCATGATTACATTCAATGTCGTCGGCAGCCACCTAGTGGATTTACCAGGTCACAACTGTCACAACACACTTCAGGTAATTTAAAGAGCGGAGAGTAGCGGACCGCAAAAGACAAAAAACTAGTCAACGACGCAGGGAAATACCCAGAATTATATGCAACCAACCATAGATTCTTCAAAGACAAACATGAGGAAGTCATATACGTAGATAAAGATATCCATCGTCATCTCATTTAAAAATAACAAATTCTAAATCTCAATCAAAATTTTCAGTGACAGTCCTTAGAAAAGTTAAGAAATAAGCATACCTATAAAAAATATGTTATGGGGCTTCTTTGTTTTTATTTAGCGAACAAATCAGTATTAGTAGCTACAGCATTGGAAATGTTGAAATTGCTTATAATAATACAAAACAATTGATGAATGGCAATCTAGAATGCTAATGATAATCTAGACTAAATTATAACACATTCTTTTCATTAATTAACGTTCAAAACTAAGCTATTATCAATTAAAATAATATATGTAAAATAATAATAATAATAAATGAAGTCAAATCTTATTCATCTTGCTGCTCAGAACTTGATTCGATATTGAGCTCCAGCGTATAGAATGTGCGCGTCCGGTGTGCGATACCTCGAGTTGTCCTACATGTGGCGCGACGCGGCGCTGCGCTTCTCGTCCGGTGTGCGACCCCCTTTACTGTACATGCAGAGAACCTTATGGAGTAGAGATTTTTGGTTTGGAATAGTCTTTTATTTTATTATTTATTTAGCTGACTGGTCCTCAGAAATGAAGCATTGTAGATTTTCTCGCAGTGTTGGCTGTTTTGATGCTTACGCTGTGTGTTTCTGCAGCTGTGTATGAGCAGTCCTGTGAGGAGTACAAACACTTGGGTCGAAGCTCAGACACTTACTGGATCGATCCGGACGGCAGTGGACCTCTGGAGCCATTCAGAGTCACCTGCAATGTGATGGGTCAGAATAATATAAGAATATATATAAAATATTCAGAATATATATAAAATATTTAAAACAAAACCCAATATCAGCGGGATAATGTGAAGCATGCACATATATAGTTGTATGTATTATATATTTTCTACACAAAATATATAAAATATACATATTTAAATATATATATATATTATATATATATATATAATGGTAAGGTTTCTTACACCATAAACAGTCATAATTTAGTAATTTCTTTGGTACCAAAGGGGTCACTGATGTGTGAATGTGGGAGATTATGTGTTAATGTATTCCTCGTTATGACAATGAATATATATATATATATATATATTTAAAACAAAATATCTGTGGGTTCTTGTGTTGCATGCACATCTGAAGTTGTTAATATATTCATATCATGTGTTAATATATTCATTGTCATAACGAGTAATACATTAACACATAATCTCCCACATTCACACATCAGTGACCCCTTTGGTACCAAAGAAATTACTAAATTATGACTGTTTATGGTGTAAGAAACCTTACCTAACATTATAAAACTTACTATTATAAAACCTTACTAATATAAATTGTTTGCTTTTCTGTTTATTGTCGAATATATGATTAAAATGTAATATTACTCCTTTTAGCAATAAATACATCCAGTGGTTTCTTCAAAGTTTTTACACATTTAGCACATTTTTTTAATTGTCATTGTTTGCAAGTGTCACTGTTTCTCATTTAATGAGGGTATATTATAGAAATATATTAATACCTGAATACCCGCTGACTGGTACACCTGTATATGTGTATTTCAGAAGACAAAGTGTGGACAACCATTGTGAATGACCTTCCAGCTCAAAGCTCTGTGGCAACGGGTTCCAGAGCTGAAGACAAGACTGTGCTCACACTCAATTACAGCATGTCTGCTGAACAGGTGCCGCTTAAATAACAGTGAATTTAACAATGAAAACTGTTAAACCTAACCAACAGATGCTGGATATGGTGCTCACCTGCAGAGCTGCTGATGTTTTTGTGATTCAGGTGAATGCCGTCACCAGCAGTGCTGAGTTCTGCGAGCAGCATGTGGCGTACATGTGCTACAAATCACGCCTGCTCAACTCACCAGGTAAATGATATGGTAGAGACTCATGGCTCTCATAAAAAATTCTAAATAAAAATTAGCTGAAAGTGTACTCACTCACAGGTCATTCAAGATGTAGATGAGTTTGTTTCTTCATCTGAACAGATTTAGAGAAATTTAGCCTTCCATCACTTGTTCACCAATAGATGCTCTGCTGCAGTGAATGGGTGCCGTCAGAATGAGAGTCCAAACAGCTGATAGAAACATTATAATAATGCACAAGTAATCCACACCACTCCAATCCATCAGTTAATGTCTTGTGAAGTGAAAAGCTGCACATTTATAAGAAACAAATCCAGGTAAATTCAGGTGATTTTTAACTTCAAACTGTTGCTTCCTGCTAAAATACCCACAATCCAGTCCATAATTATGCATATAAATATAAGTACATAATCCATGATATTGCTTTCTCCAGTGAAAAAAGCCATCTTGTCTGAATCAGGAGAGAAATCAAGCTCCGTTTACAAGCAAAAACAGTCTAAAGCAGTTCTAAACAAATATGTGGGTGGATTTTGATGTGAGACGACAACGGGATGGACCAGAAGTAATGTTTTAAAGTGAAAAACATCATGATGGATTTGTTTATTACAAACATGCAACTTTTCACTTCAAAAGACTGCAGAGGTTTGATGAGTTGATGAGTAAGTCATGTAAATGTTAAATTTCAAATTCCAAATCTGATCCAATGAAGAAACAAACTCATCTTCATTTTGGATGGCCTGAGGGTGAATACATTTTCAGCACATTTACATTTTCAGTTGAATTATTCCCTAAAGATATTTTTTTGTTTGTTTAGTTTTAATAGATGGTTCTCCATCCACATGGTGGGTTGGCAGGGGAAATGAGAAGCACTTCTACTGGGGTGGCTCAGGACCAGGTGTGCAGAAATGTGCCTGTGGCATTGAACGCAACTGCACAGATCCCAGATACTACTGCAACTGTGATGCAGATCTGAGACAATGGTGAGATATCAGTCTCTTCTCATTTTGCTGAAGGAATCTAGTAGGTCTTACATGTTAGATGGCATTCTGCAGAAGACAGAGAGAAAACCCAGATGTACATAATCCTGGTGGCCTTGTAGTTATATTGGATGCTTTGATTTTCCAAGGTTTGTTGGAATTGCACACTACCAAACTTTTGAATAGTAACTTAAATTGTGCATAATATGCTAATTTTCTTTATGCATGGAAATGCAATGTGCTCATCTTAAATTTCCATAAACAACCACAATTTTCAATATCACCTCCATGACCGCAAAAACCGCATACTTACCATGTTTATGTATAACCGAATGCCTTTCACTGAATTAAAGTAATAAATGATTGCACATTTTTTATAGACTAGACAGTGTGCAGTATGTACTATGCAGTAAGCAGTACTCGGCTTCTTTCTGCTGCATTGCACAATGCTATGTTGCCCCCTTGTGGTCCATAATTCTTCCTCTGCATTGTGTTTGTTTCTCCAGGAAAGAAGATGCTGGTATGTTGATGTACAAGGACCATCTGCCTGTCAGTCAGGTGGTGTTTGGTGATGTTCAGCGCTCTGGATCTGAAGCCAGACTCACTGTTGGGCCGCTCCGCTGTCAGGGAGATCGTAAGTGCAGTCTTGCTTTAAAATGTATCATCTATCAACATAATTTAGCCAAGTAGGACACGTTACTGGATCACCATTTTTTCTTGGTCCAATGACACAAACAATCACAGCCCTATCCACAAAACTAACCATAACCTACCATTAAAACCAATGTGAAATGATAGGTTGATAACATCAAATTATGTTTACCGCTAGTAGCATAGAAATTACACACTGTAGCTTTAAATTTGATCAAAACACACATCTACTGAATTGTCAATGTGTTTCTTTTATAGGTCACTTCTGGAACGCAGCGTCCTTCAACACACCTGCATCTTATCTTCATTTCCCCACCTTCCAAGCCGAGACAAGCGCAGACGTCTCCTTCTATTTTAAGACTTCAGCCTCGCATGGTGTCTTTCTGGAAAACCTGGGCAATCCGGATTATATTCGCTTAGAACTCAAATGTAAGTCCACATACTTGTATCACCTCATCTTAAGTAGTATTGCTGTAAAGCCCTCAATGCATCCCGTCAATTATAGCATTATACTATTTATATTTAATCCATTATATTTATTTTTTTTATATATATTTTCAGTTTTCATTTTAATTGTTAGTTTTAATTAGTAATTTTAGTACTTAAATTTGAAGGCAACATTTCTAAAGTTTTATCATTTACTGTATTTCAGCTTCATTTCATTAAATTTTTATTTTGGAATTTTTAAAACAACCTTTAATAATTTTAGTTAACAGTAACAACATTGCTTTCCACAGCTGCCACAGTGGTGTCGTTCTCATTTGATGTGGGCAACGGGGCGGTGGAATTAACCGTACGCTCATCTACACCCCTCAATGATGACCAGTGGCACAGGGTGGAGGCGGAGTGGAATATAAAAGAGGCTGTTTTGCGATTGGACAAGGTGCATAGGGAGACGAGGTCAGCCCCGCCTCAGGGCCACACCCACATGCAGCTCTTCAGCCAGCTGTTTGTAGGTAAGATCTCCGGCAGATGATTGGGAAGTAGAATTTAGCAAGAGAAAACTCGTACTCTCTTACTTGTGTTTGTAATTCACCTTATTGTAAAGCGTTAACATGTTATATCTCGTTATGTCTGTGTTGCTGTAAAACTTTAGGTGCTTCAGGAGGGCAGAGAGGATTTCTTGGCTGCATTCGTTCCCTAAAGGTCAATGGAGTGACACTTGACCTTGAAGGGAGGGCAAAGGTCACACCAGGGGTGAAGCCTGGATGCTCGGGTCACTGCAGCAGCAATGGGATGCATTGCCGGAATGAAGGGAAATGTATCGAGAAATACAATGGATACTCGTGCGACTGCAGTCTGACTGCCTTCGATGGGCCTTTCTGCAATGATGGTATGGACACTAATCTTAGAACATAAATAATTCAGTTTCACTTGGCTGTAATGGGCAACAAAAATATTTCAATGCACAAATCTAATCTTTTAGGAGTATATAAGCATAAAAATGGCACCAAAGCTGGACTACAAGCCAGTTTGGATCAGTTTTGCCTACATACAATGCGAATTTATGACTAAAATTAGATGTGTGCAAACTGTAAAACAAAAAAAAAAACAAAACTATAATTTAATTCACAAAATAATAGTGAATAATAAAATAAAACGTTATTAGTTTTTAATCTGTTTATTATGGGATGTAGATAGATAGATAGATAGATAGATAGATAGATAGATAGATAGATAGATAGATAGATAGATAGATAGAAATCATTGTAAATGTCTCCTTGTATCCATTGTTCAGTTCTTTTTTTTGTTTTAGTTAATGTGCTCCTGAATTTTTTGCCTTACTGTTGGAGCACATGTGTTAGGACAAAAAGTAAATGTCAAGCCCTGTTGTTTGTCATCTGCCTCCACTTTAGATGTTGGAGGGTATTTTGAGAGTGGGACCCTGGTGCGCTACGACCTCATGTCCGAGAGCAGCTCTTCTCCTGCAGTGAAGGAAGGCAACCCTGGAGTCCTGAGCGCAGTGGGTAATCTGACCCGTGAGGAGCTGAGCTTTAGTTTCAGCACGTCCCACACACCTGCAGTCCTCATCTACATTAGCTCCAAGACACAGGACTACCTGGCCGTGGTGCTGCGGCACAACGGTGAGACACGTTCACGTGTTTAGAGCTCAGATTTAACATTTATGTTCTCTTTTGGATATAAGAGATGCAAAGTCTTTTTTAATAATAAGCTTAGAAACAGTGCTATTTATAAGTTTTTTTTTTTTTTACGTTTATTTTATACAATTATTTTTGTATTTGTTGTAGTTTTAGTTTTAATGATAGTAACTCTGCTTAGATGCTCTTAACACTGATGAAACATTGTGTTTTCCCTCAGGTACTCTACAGATCCGCTATAACCTGGGAGGACTGAGGGAGTCGTTCACGATCAGCCTGAATCATCGTAACATGGCCAACGGTCAGCCTCACAACGTCAACATCAGCCGACAGGACAGACTCATTCAGCTGCAGGTACTGTATCTGTCTCCATGGAGCCACTAGATGAAGATAGTTTCACAGTTCAGATAAATCTGTTTTATATTAGATAATGACAATTCACTGGATTTATGAGTCTGTCTGTGAGCTGCAGGTGGATCATTATCCCACAGTAAGCTACACTCTTCCTGAAGCCTCGGACACGGAGTTCAACCTTGTGAAGACCATTTTCCTAGGAAAAGTTTTTGGTAAGTAGGCTATTATGTACATGTTTTAGCATGATTTGGGGTTTTAAGTGTGCTGTCTATTGACAGGCTGCTTTTATTTGATCAAAAAAAAAAAAAACAGTTAAAAACTAATGTTGTGAAATATTATTACTTTATATAGCACAGATGTTATAGCACAGCAAAATTTACTCCAGTCAGAAATCATTCTAATATGCTGATTTGCTGCTCAAGAAACATTTCTGATTTTTATCAGTGTTGAAAAAAGTTGTGCTGCTTAATAGTTTTGTAGAAATCTTGATTAATTTCTCAGGATTCTTTGAGGAATAGAAAGTTCAAAAGAACCGCATTTATTTGAAATAGAAATCTTTTATTAACATACTGTCACTTTACTGTCACTTTTGATCAATTTAATGCAACCTTGCTAAATAAAAGTATTAATTTTTTCCAAAAAATCTTACAGACCCCCAGACTTTTGAACAGCAGTGTACTAGTTCATAAAATGAGAGTAAATATATTAAATATGATGAAAAACAGTGATATGCTCTACAAATGAATTACTAAATTCTACAGATGTCAAATAGATTTGTCTATTTTTTGTGACTATCTATTGTGACAAACTCATTCATACATTTAGGCTTAGTATTTTTGACAAGGAATAATATTATGGAATAACTTGGTCACATAACGTAAAATGATGTCATAATCCATATTGACCAAGAATACATGACTCACTCTCCTGCTTCTCCTTCCACTGGACTCTGACTGTAAGTCCTGACATCATCATGTGAAAGCTCTGGGTTCTGCTCCTGCTTCAGTCCAGTCTCCAGGTTTTCCTGCAGACTTTTCTAGCAGAGATGAGCTGCATTACACACAGAGAGCAGCTGAACGTGTGATGGGTCTTCATCTACACTCAGACAGATGCAGCCCTGTAATATTGTCGCTTCAGGGTTAGACAGAAGAAAATCTACAGTTTGTTATTCAGATTTACACATAGGTGGATTGAGAAAGAGACAGACAGAAAGGAGAAATCTGGTGTTTTGCTTTGAGTTGCAAGATCTGCAAAGTGCTGGGAAGACATACGCAGTTCCATATCTGAGATTGCAAACAGGTAATATGTTCATTAAATGCTTTATATTCAAATATTCATAAGTATATGTTTTTTAGGTGTAATTGTTTATTATTTATTATTTATTTATTTATTTTATTTTTTTGGAGCTGGGTGTTTTGTGCGATGTTTAGTAATATATTGGAAGAAATGATGAGGATAATCAAGGACAGCACAGGTTTTCTCTCTTCTCACATATAAAAAAATGCATTCATCTGTTCATGTTCATGTATGTTGTAAAAACAAGTCTTTTGGCTTCCAGTGTCATGTTGTTTGCTTTCAATCTTGTCTAGTTTTGCAAATGTGATCTAAAGGAGACTGTCAAAATCCACCTTTTTTACATTGTCAAACCCATCTGTGGCATATTACTTTTATAAAACATTGACACTACTGTTTAATAAATAAGTTATAGAGAGAGAGAGAGAGAGAGAGAGAGAGAGAGTGTGTGTGTGTGTGTGTGTGTGTGTGTGTGTGTGTGTGTGTGTGTGTTTGTAATAATCACAAGAAACAATTTATCTTACAATGTTCGGTCTATGTACAATATACAATACCGTTCAGATGTTTGGGGTCAATATGATTTTTAGTCTTTTTTTTTATTTGTAATTTTTTTTAAAGAAATTAATGCTTTTATTTAGCAAGGATGCTGATTTCAGATCCCTATTCATTAAAGAATCCTGTAAAAAAAAACTGTTTCATGGTTTCCACAAAACTATTAAGCAGCACAACTGTTTTCAACATTGATAATTATAAGAAATGTTTCTTGAGCAGCAAATCAGCATGTTAGAATGATTTCTGAATGATCATGTGACACTGAAGACTGGAGTAATGATGCTGAAAATTCAACTTTGCATCACAGGAATAAATTACATTTCAAAATATATTTAAATAGAAAACAGTTATTTTAAACTGTAATAATATTTCACAATATTACTGTTTTTACTATGTTTTTGATTGAATAAATACAGACTTTTTAACCCTGATCAAACACACCTGCCAGTAATGTTCTAGTAATCCTGAAGACCTTGATTAGTTTGTTCAGATGTGTTTAATTAAGGTTGGAGCTAAACTCCGCAGGAAAGTGTACTTCGAGGGCCAGAGTTGTTAAAGGGATAGTTCACCCAAAAATCAAAATTATGTCATTAATGACTCACCCTCATGTCGTTCCAAACCCGTGAGACGTCCGTTCATCTTCGGAACACAGTATAAGATATTTTAGATTTAGTCCGAGAGCTTTCTGTCCCTCCATTGAGAATGTATGTACGGTATACTGTCCACGTCCAGAAAGGTAATAAAAACATCTTCAAAGTAGTCCATGTGACATCAGAGGGTCCGTTAGAATTTTTTTAAGCATCGAAATTACATTTTGGTCCAAGAATATCAAAAACTACGACTTTATTAAGCATTGACTTCTCTCCCGGGTCTGTTATGAGCGCGTTAACATCACATCCGGTTCGCGAACGAATCACTCGATGTAACCGGATCTTCTTGAACCAGTTCACCAACTCGAACTGAATCGTTTGAAACGGTTCGCGTCAACAATAAGCATTAATCCACAAATGACTTAAGCTGTTAACTTTTTTAACATGGCTGACACTCCCTCTGAGTTCAAATAAACCAATATCCCGGAGTAATTCATTTACTCAAAACAGTACACTGACTGAACCGAGCCAGATAACGAACGAAACATTGACTCGTTCTCGAGTCAAGAACCGTTTCTGTCGGACGCGTCCGATTCGAGAACCGAGGAGCTGATGATACTGCGCATGCATGATTCAGACTGACACACAGCGCGTCTGAACTGAACTGGTTCTTTTGGTGATTGATTCTGAACCGATTCTGTGCTAATGTTATGAGCGCGGGTAAAAAGAAGGCTTCAATCAAGGGCAATCATCGCCAATGAAGTCATTACGTCGAGCGCAAAAGAACTGGTGAACCGTTTTCGGCAACCGGTTTATTGAATCAAACTGTCTGAAAGAACCGGTTCGCGGAGAAGAACAGAACTTCCCATTACTACCGGTGATCCGAAAACGGTTCTTGACTCGAGAACGAGTCAATGTTTCGTTCGTTATCTGGCTCGGTCATCAGTTCAGTCAGTGTACTGTTTGAGTAAATGAATTACTCCGGGATATTGATTTATTTGAACTCAGAGGGAGTGTCAGCCATGTTAAAAAAGTTAACAGCTTAAGTCATTTGTGGATTAATGCTTATTGTAGACGCGAACCGTTTCAAACGATTCAGTTCGATTTGGTGAACTGGTTCAAGAAGATCCGGTTACATCGAGTGATTCGTTCGCGAACCGGATGTGAGGTGAACGCGCTCATAACAGACCCGGGAGAAAAGTCAATGCTGAATAAAGTCGTAGTTTTTGATATTTTTGGACCAAAATGTATTTTCGATGCTTCAAAAAATTCTAACGGACCCTCTGATGTCACATGGACTACTTTGAAGATGTATTTATTACCCTTTTGGACGTGGACAGTATACCGTACATACATTCCCAATGGAGGGACAGAAAGCTCTCGGACTAAATCTAAAATATCTTATACTGTGTTCCGAAGATGAACGGAGGTCTCACGGGTTTGGAACAACATGAGGGTGAGTCATTAATGACATAATTTTGATTTTTGGGTGAACTATCCCTTTAAGAATCCCTGTCTTAGAGCATTCATTTTAAAACACCTGTCCTATAACTTTTATTATTGCTTTCACACTCACTCACAGTTTTTTCCTCCATCTGATATTTTCTGCTTTTGTCTTTGTCTTTCAGAAACAGGTCAGATTGATCCGGTGTTGATAGAGCGATATAACACGCCAGGATTCGTGGGCTGTCTCTCCAGAGTGCAGTTCAACCGCATCGCCCCGCTGAAGGCCGCCCTGAGGACCGGAGTGCCCTCCTCAGCCTCTATACAGGGAGACCTGGTGGAGTCCAACTGCGGGGCGTCTCCACTCACAGTACCACCAATGTCTGCAGTCTTTGACCCCTGGCACACAGATTCAGGTAACTCGATGATTTAAAGATGTTATTTTGCGCCTAACCATTTTAAAAGAATATCCTCTGCAGTGAATGGGTGCCGTCAGAATGAGATACCAAACAGCTGATATAAACATCACAATAATCCACAAGTAATCCACCTGACTCCAGTCCATCAGTTGATGTCTTGTGAGGCTGTTTTGGGCTGTTTTTTGCTTTTAAGCCCAAGGACCTTTTCACAAGAGAAAGCAATATTATAGACAGAGGACTCGTATTTTAAACAGAAGCAATGGTTTGAAGTTAAAAATGTTTTAATGATGAAAGTGTTTTGTTACAAACATGCAGATTTTCACTTCACAAGACATTAATTGATGGACTGGAGTGGTGTGGATTACATTATTGTGATGTTTTATCAGCTGTTTGGACTCTCATTCTGACGGCACCCATTCACTGCAGAGCATCTATTGGTGAGCAAGTGATGAAATGTTAAATTTCTCTAATCTGTTCTGATGAAGAAACATACACATCTATATCTTGGACGGCCTTAAGGTGAGTAAATTTTCAGCACATTTTCCTTTTTGGGTGATCTATTCCTTAAAGGGGTGAGCTCATGCTTGCAGTGGAAGTTGGTTTCTCCAGAGACTGAAGATCTAGAACAATGAGCCTCCAGTGTAGATAATGGGAGCATTTGTCCGTTTGTTTGTTTTAATTTTTCAAACAGTCAAATCAACATCTTGCCATTTGTATAGGAATGTGATTGAAATGTGGTTGAGAAGAAAGAAATAAAAGAAAGAAATCAATGTTTAGATCTGAATCAGCAGGATATTATAAAGATCTTTGTCAGACATGCACTGGAAAACCCCTTAAGGGAAACTAGAGGAAAAAAGTTCTACTTCATCTTTTACTCTTGAGCAGAAAAAATATATATTTACAGAATTTCATTATGAATCTGATGCACATGAAATGTATTTCTCTCTTCTGAAGAGATCTTTCCTGGTTGACTGGAAGAAATCAGATTTTTAGTAAAGGACATCTGTGATCTCTTCCCTGTAGAGAGGATTACTGCGGCGTGCACATTCCTGTTTGTGTGTGTGTGTGTGTGTGTGTGTGTGTGTGTGTGTGTGTGTGTGTGTGTGTGTGTGTGTGCGGAACAGGAAGCACCAGTGAGGTTTGTGTGAGGGTTAGTTTCATGTGTAGGGGAAACACATTTACTCATTATAGGAACTATAAAGATAATCTTTAGTCATATTTTTCATCTCATATTTATAGTTTAGATATTCCTATTGAACGTATGTCACACCCCTAATCTATTCCTTTTGATAACATTTATTATTATTTTCTTAATTAGCTAGGTAGTTCTTATTTATCTTGTAATAAAAACTAAATTAAAGAAATTATAAAATAAATTATTAGAATAATAAATTAAATTATAAAATCTGTATTATTATTAATACATAAATATAATTAATGTATATTAAAACTCTAAACAATTGAATCCATTTATAACTGAAATTGTACAATATTTCATATTAATATTTATACATATATAATATAACATTTATAATTAAATATTACAATAATATAGTATTATTATGTGTTATATGTTGCATATAATTTGCATTATTTTACTTTATTTACTTAAATATCTCAGTTTACACAGCTAATTCATGGGAATATGAATTTGCTGATTTTGTAATAACAATAAAACAAATTAAATTTAGAATGAAATAAGAGAGGGGATGAGCGATCTTGTGATAGATGCATATGTGAGTGTGCTTACACACATGACATTGAGTAAATTGAGCTTTCATAGATATTTGTGGAGTATGGCGTTTGGAGCCTGTGGAGACGGCAGATGAAAAGAGCAGAAGGTTGGTCTCAGATCTGCTCTCCTGCCAACAGCAGCCCACCGACTCCTCCTGAGAGAAACACTCGAGCGCGTGCACAGATACACTCAGCTGCCCACAGTGGTCCACTAACCTTCTGTACTTCATCTATGCCAAGAAATTCAGTGAAAGGGATTGTCAAAGTTTAGAGTCATAAAACAGTGCACTTTTCTCTTTCTTTCAGCCGGTGCCCAGTTTCCATTCAACGAGGAGAGAGTCAGTCGTGATGGCGTCAACAGAGACTCTGCAATAATTGGAGGTGAAATATACTGGTCAAGTTTAATGCTGCTACACATTTTAACTTGGCTCAGTTTTTGTTTTTGTATTTTTTTTGTTTTTTGATTTTTTAAATCAAACCACAGTTAGGCTCTAAATGTGCTAGTATGCATAGCAAAACAGGACACTAGAAATGCATGTTATCAGTGCTAACATTTTCATAAAACCTGTTTTTGGACTGCTTGATTTTTAATGTCATGAGACAATTTAAGGACTTATTTTGTAAGATGGATCCGGGAAAACTTTTACAGTTTTTATCACAAGTAAATTTAAAGAATATTTTTGAATGTCTTTTATTGTTTGTTGAATCAGTATCTGCCATGATATGGCAATGAATTTAGAATATAACCAACCAGCAATTATATTTCTTAGGCCAACGATTATATTTCTTTGACATCTTATTGTATAAATAAATGATATTAATATTTATAATATAATCTAATATAAAAATGTAATATTATAAATGATTAAAGGGTTAGTTCACCCAAAAAATGAAAAATCTGTCATTAATTACTCACCCTCATGTCTTTCCAAACCTGTAAGACCTTTGTTCATCTTCGAAACACAAATTAAGATATTTTGATATTCTCATAGCTTTATAAAATTAAGGTTTGAACCACTGATGTCACGTGTACTATTTTAACAATGTGGAGGGTCAGAAAGCTCTCGGATTTCATCAAAAATATCTTAAGGTCTTAGGGGTTTGGAACAACATGAGGGTGAGTAATTAATAACTGAATTTTCATGTTTGGATGAACTATCTCTTTAAAATAAGTACAATTCACCCATTAAAATAATATTATGTTTTATCATTGGTGTAGAACATTTTTACACTGATTTTAATGGTATGATTCATCATTACAATCATTATTCTAATATCATTGTCTAAATATATAACACTTATATTGATATTATATAATAAAATCTAAATATTAAAATATCAGTATAATAAACATTATTAAAATAATTAGAATGTAATCTTTAAAATAATAGTCTAATTTTTATAATATTTTATCATTGGTGTACAACATTTCTGATTTATCATTACAATCATGATTTTAATATTATTTCTCGCTTATATAGGCATCATCGCAGTGGTGATTTTCATTATCCTCTGCACGCTGGTGTTCCTGGTGCGTCACATGTTCCATCACAAGGGCTCCTACCACACCAACGAGGCCAAAGGGGCGGAGTCTGCCGACTGCGCTGATGCAGCCATCATCGTGAATGACCCCGCCTTCACAGAGACCATCGACGAGAGCAAGAAGGAGTGGTTCATTTAGGCACACCCCCTGGGAGAGTCTTCTTTCTCTCACAAGAATACCTTGAGTGATACATTAAAAAGGTCATTCTGAGATTTTTGAGCAGCCGATGTGAAACGGACACTTGGCAAGTCCATTTGGACCACGTCTGCGCACTGACTGGCATGTCTGTTCTGTAATTATTTTGTATGTTTGTGAATACAGCACAAGGACTTCTGTGAGATCAAATTCATCCCATGCACACGACTGGCATATTCCATATGGGACGACGGTAAATAAAACAAACAACTGATGCATAAATCATTGCAATACTGCTGGTCTGCTAACAAATGTGTGTTCAGCATACATGAATGCACCAAATACTCCAATAGCACAAAACGGAATGTGTACAGAATGATGCATAATTATGTTTCTGATAATGACATTTGATTGTATGTAAACATTTTGTTGTCAGCATCTTCAGGACAATAATATATTGTAGCATGGTAATCCGCCAATGGCATACTGAATCATTCATCAGTGTTAATGCAGCACTTTTATATCTCATGGTAAATGTTCTTTATAGTTATCAGAATTCAGTGTTAATTATCTGTTTCTCCATAAGTGCTTGTTCAAACTCCGTGGAAAACATGGCAGGCGTTTTAGATGGTTTTTATAAGGAGATGCTCTTAAAAACAAGAAAGCTCTAGAGAGAGAGTTTAGTTCAGATGTGTTCAGTAGTAAATGATCTTGAATGGTCCATTTGCTCCAGTGTCTTTGAATGTGCCTCAAAGGTTTAAGGTTTCTTCTGGCCAAGCATGGATTTTGTGATAGATTTGTTGACCCTTACATGTTAATATCAAAGAAAGATGACTTTTTTTGTGTGTTTGCAGTTTTAAAGCACTGCTCGTTTAAAATCAGCGGCACAGATTTACGCATAAACCATTTTTTAATATTGCCATCGTTGTGCTTGGTTAAGTCATTTTTATTTTTTTAAGTGATAGTTCACTCAAAAATTAAAATTCTGCTAGCAGTTACTCACCCTTGAGTTGTTCCAAACCTGTATGAATTTCTTTTTTCTGAAGATATTTTGAAGAATGCGGGCAACCAAACAGTTGATGGTCCTCATATTATTTTCTTTCCTTACTATGGAAGTCAATGGGGTCCAACAATAGAATTTTAATTTCTGGGTGAACTATCCCTTTAACATTTCTGTATTAACATGATCTCATAAGAGTTCGTTTTCTCCACTCATGTGAATTACTAACAAAAGTATTATTCAACCATCAGATAGATTACAGAACCTGGTTTATAATAAAGCACTATGATAATGTTGCTTTGTGTAAATTTTGACTTGTTCCATTAATTATTAATGTGTTTAATGTGTCTTCATGCATTACCAATATATCAGTTGGTCTTTTAGAATAACAAAATTGCTTATTTATTAAGATTTGTCACTTCAAATTTACTTTGTGATTTTATTATAATGTAATGCGATCATTTGTTCTTGTGTTCACTTTTGAAAAAGCTCATGTGTATGATGAAATGTCATTTTATGTTGAGGGTTGTAAAGAAACTGACGCTCCAACAATGAACACATTGCAAATCTCAATAAACTACAGGATTGTTTTTGCAACAAAAAAGAGTTTTATGTTTTTTTTTTTTTTTTTTTTTTTTTTTTTTAGGGAATGAATTATAAAAAAGCTCTGTTTATTAATATGGCCCTCTCAATATGATTATTTCCCTTTAATGTTAGTTAAGATCTCTTGCACCAAATTGCTTAGTTTCAGTAAACAGTCTGGTTATTTAATATCTAAGTTTATGTCTACATTGAACTTTTCATTCGGATATTGTAATGTACGGTGTTGGTGGTGCATTGAAAAATGATGGTATCATGTAGTAATACAATGATACTTTGATACATATACTGTATACGAAATAAGATGATTACCATATATGATTATTATCACAATTATTAATTACTCAGGCGGAACCTTCGACCACAGCCGCTGTTTTCGAGCGGCCCGCACGCTGACGGAGCTCGTCGCTGTTTCCGGGGGACCGTGTTTCCGTGAGCACGCGCTGACGGAGTTTTTCTGTGTTCGTTGTTTCGGTGTCGTTCTTTTTATTTTATTAGTAATAAAGAACGTTCGCCGCATACGTGTCTCCTATATATAACAGGATATTGTTATATGAGGATCTGGAGCGGTGTTGGAGATACATGTTTATGTGTGTCGTTCTTTCTGGATGATGGTAAGAGCGCGAGATTAGCGGTTAGCTTTAGCTTTAATCCTGAACACACTTAATAGTGTTAATAGCGGTCATTAATATATTATTATCATAAGTACTCTTGCATGATGAGCTTCTTTTCTCCTGACTTGTGTTGACGGGTCTCTCTAGGTGTTTTACGGAGTGTGTGTTGTGTGTTTTCAGGTGAGGCCTCAGCAGTCAGTGTATTTACGTGAGGCACATATAATTAAGCAACTTTTAATTCTGTGTGTGGCATTTCTGATGGAGGGAGTGACTGTAATACTGAAAACATCAGCGTTAGGCTCAAGTACGAGCACTGAGATGAGGACAGGCGCTCGTGAACACCATGCAGGGAGGGTCAGAAAGGAGAGTTTAGCAGTGAACTTGATGACAAACAAGTAATAATTCCAGCATTAGTTGTATTTACACATATACATACATTCATAGAATTGTATGTATTATAGATATATTTTTTAATATTTGTAATCAACCTTTTCCCCTTGAAATTATCTATTATTTTTGTGTATGTGTAAATATATATATATATATATATATATATACATACATACAAATGTTTTTCAGAACTTTTTGATTAATGCAGTGTTCACTGAAATAGTTTTTGTAAACTTAGAAATGTCTTTACTGTCACTTTTGATCATTTAATGCATCCTTGCAGAATAAAAGTATTAATTTAATTTCTTTTCTTTTGAAATCATACTTACACAAAACGTTTGATGGCAGTGTATCACACTTCCCATAAAAATATTAAGAAGGAAAATCTGGTTTCAAAATTAGTAAAAATGTTTCTTGAGCAGCAAATCAGTGTATTAGGATGATCTCTGAAGGATCTTCTGACACTGAAGACTGGAGTCAGACTGAGACTTCTTTCAAAACATGACATCATGTGTGTGCGTGTGTGCGTGTGTATATATATGTATATATATATATATATATATATATATATATATATATATATATATATATATATATATATATATATATATACAGTACAGATCAAAAGTTTGGAAACATTACTATTTTTAATGTTTTTGAAAGAAGTTTTCTTCTGCTCATCAAGCCTGCATTTATTTGATCAAAAAAATACAGGAAAAAAATTTAATATTGTGATATATTATTACAATTTAAAATAATTGTTTTGAAATTTATTATACTTTAAATTATCATTTTATTTCTGTGATGCAAAGCTGAATTTTTAGGATCATTATCACATGATCCTTTAGAAATCATTCTAATATGATGATTCATTATCAAAGTTGGAAAACAGTTCTGCTGCTTAATATTTTTTTTCAGAACATGTGATACTTTTTTAGGATACTTTGATGAAAAAAAAAAAAAAAAAAAAAGCTATGTTTTTAAAATATAAATATTTTGTAATAACAATATACACTACTGGTCAGTAATTTGGGGTCAGTAATTTTTTCTTCTTCTTTTTAAATAAAATCAATACTTTTATTCAGCAAGGATGTGTTAAACTGATAAAAAGTGACAGTAAAGAAAATATATTATTAGAGTATATATTATTAGAATTTTTTTTTATTATTTTGAATAAATGCAGTTCTTTTTAACCTTTTATTCATCAAATATATTAGACAGCAGAACTGTTTCCAACACTCATAATAAATCAGAATATTAGAATGATTTCTAAATGATCATGTGATAGACTGGATGTTACATGTGACACTGAAGGCTGGAGTAATGATGCTGAAAATTCAGCTTTGCATCACAGGAATAAATTATTTTTTTAAAGTATATTCAAATAGAAAACTATTATTTTAAGTTGTAATTATTTCACAATATTACTGTTTTTTCTGTATTTTTGATCAAATAAATGCAGGCTTGATGAGGAGAAGAGACTTCTTTCAAAAACATTAAAAATAGTAATGTTTCCAAACTTTTGACCTGTACTGTATATATGTGTGTATTATTTAATATGTAATAGATAAGATAATTATAATATCTATTATATATTATGTTTGTGATACAAGAACTCGTACTGCTTTAAAGTGGATGTATAATATAATAACCATGTTCAGCTGTTGGTCTTGTTATGTAATAATTAACTGATTAAAATCATCAAATTTGAGTCTGGATGTCCTGCTGTTCTGTCTGGGTACATCACTGTAAGTCATGATCTAATGGCAGAACGCTGTTTGTTTGCTTGGTTACAGCACCGGCTGCGGCTCAGAGCTCCTAGAGTTGATCCTTGAGTTGTTGCCATGGATACAAGAAGGAAACCCCGGGATATAATGAACAGTAGATTCCATTCCATACACGGAATGTTTATCCCGGGAAAAACTACTGCTGCAGTCTTTTTGAGATAAAGCTGTAGAATCGTTGTTTTCTAGTAATAGTTTTAAGTCATTGATGGATGCAGACTAAACTCGAGAGACTCGTTTGCTCAAATGTATTTAGTGCTACATGATTCCAACAGACTGTATCTCTCTCTCTTTCTTGTTCCTCACAGGTTTCTTTCCTGTCTGTCGCTGTTCCCTGAGGGTCGCCCCTCCTCGTCCTCTCTCACTGCTTGACCCTATGGAGGAGTAGCTCTTGAGTGACAGGCACAGGAACCAATCAAACATCAGGAGGAGCGTCAGACGCATAGCGGCAGGGCCGAGAGGATGTCGTCTAACAGAACCCAGACCCCTCATGGTCTGAAGCAGATCGGGCTGGACCAGATCTGGGATGATCTGCGGGCGGGGATCCAGCAGGTGTACACCCGCCAGAGCATGGCCAAGTCACGCTACATGGAGCTCTACACGTATCCTCAATTGCATTTATATTTATACCATTTATATAATTGCATTAGTTTCATTTATAGTTTATTTCAAAAACGCATCCAGTGTCTGTTGGGTCCTTAACGTCCTGATTTTCAGTCATGTGTATAATTATTGCACTAGTGTGCATCAGTCGAATCAGGCCCGCGGTGCAGGTGCCCCTCCGTCCAAACCTTCGAAGAAAACCCCCACACCTGGAGGAGCTCAGTTTGTGGGGCTGGAACTCTACAAGAGATTGAAGGAATTTCTGAAGAATTACCTTACAAACTTACTGAAGGTACATTATGAAAATAAATGTTTTGACACTACTGTCTCTTCTGCTCACCAAGGCTGCATTTATTTGATTAAAAATAGAAATATTGTGAAATATTATTACAATTTAAAATAACTGTTTTCTATTTGAATATATTTTAAAATATAATTTATTTCTGCGATGGCAAAGCTGTATTTTCAGCAGCATTGCTCCAGTTTTCAGTGTCACATGATCCTTCAGAAATCATTCTAATATGCTGATTTGCTGCTCAAGAAACATTTGTCATTATCTATGTTGCAAACAATTTTTGTGATACATTTTTTCAGGATGATTTGAAAGTTTAAAAGAGCAGCATTTATTTGAAATAGAAATCTTTTGTAACAATATAAATGTCTTTACTGTCAATTTTGATCAATTTATGTGTCTGCTGAAAAAAATATTTTAAAAACATCTTATTGAGCCCAAACTTACTGTACAAACTTACTATGGTAGACGTTTTGTAATATTAAATGTTACTTCACCAGAAGTAGTCAGTATCATTGAAAAGCTATTTTTTATTTGCATTTTCATTTTTGTTAAACGTTTCGTAATTTTGTGGTGTGTTTGTGCCATGTTTGTTTTTTAGTATGTCTATTTTTTATGCATTTTATTTTGGTTTTAGTTATTTTAATGCATCAAATTAAACAAAATAAAAATGAGAAATGTTGTCTTGGCAAGTAGCTGAAATTTCAAGTGGTTTTATGGTTTTAGTATTAGTTTACCTTACTTATTAGTCTTGTTCATACAAGTAACACGGGGCAGATTTGTTCAAAGCACATTTGTCCATGACCAAAGTCAGCCTATATTATTACTTATATTTATTCAATAACAGTTGTCTACAAATTCACTGACTCTACAAGTAATGCTCAAGTACCATAAACATTTTGTCCTCAATAAAACAAGTAAGTAGATGCTTTATGAACAAGCTGTGGAGCAGTTACAACAACTTCATTCAAGAACACTTGATCAATTTGAACTCTGTGAAAAATTTTTTAATATTTTAATTTGTATATGTTTTTGACTCTTGTTCTCAGGATGGAGAGGACCTGATGGATGAGAGTGTTCTGAAGTTCTACACACAGCAGTGGGAGGATTACAGGTTCTCCAGTAAAGTGCTCAACGGGATCTGTGCTTACCTCAACCGCCACTGGGTGCGCAGGGAGTGTGACGAGGGCCGAAAGGGGATCTATGAAATCTACTCTGTAAGCATTTCTTGCTTTTCTTCTGCATTACAGCACAATTTCAATTCATAAACAATTGTACATCTTTTTTTTGTTGTGTGTGTGTTTTTTTTTTTTTTTTTTTTTCAGCTTGCTCTGGTGACGTGGAGGGAATGTTTGTTTCGGCCTCTGAATAAGCAGGTAAGATTAGAAACAGGAAATGCATCATATTGGACAAGGTGAGAATAACTCTTAATAAATGTCATTTTTTGGTACCTGTGTTCTTAGGTCACAAATGCAGTACTGAAGCTGATTGAGAAGGAGAGGAACGGAGAAACCATCAACACTAGACTCATCAGTGGAGTGGTGCAGTCCTATGGTGCGGCATTGTTCACGTCACGATGGATTTCACTGCTTGTTTGTTTTTGTCTGTGATACATGAAGTTTAGAAGCTGTGCAGTTGCTCAGAAATGTTTCTCTCCATCTCTCGTAGTTGAGTTGGGTCTCAATGAGGACGATGCCTTCGCTAAAGGTCCCACTCTGTCCGTCTACAAGGAATACTTTGAGACTCAGTTCCTGGCTGACACCGAACGGTTTTACACGAGGGAAAGCACAGAGTTCCTGCAACAGAATCCTGTCACTGAGTACATGAAGAAGGTGAGGCCGAAATAGCAGGACATGCTTCAAAAAAATAAATCAAAGCATGTGCACTTCAATAAATGTGTAGGTGGTAGCGAGAAGGGCTGGGCGATTTCTCAAATATATTTACAGTTCTTTTGTTGTGTTAAATTTAGCAGCATTGTGAATATTGCAGTGATCTTACAGCACTTTTATTTGGCCAGTAATGTTTTTTTAAAGATTGTGCCAGTCTGAGCATGAAGGCTTTATGGGATTTTCATTTTAATGGTTGATTGATTGTTGATTTCTTGATTATGATATTTTAAAAGAATCTGAATGCAAGTTATATAGATTTGGGGAAGCCCAGTTAATTTCATTGAATAAATGTATGTATAAATTTAAGTAAAAATGCTTTTATTCATCAGGGATGCATTCAGTTAATCCAAAGTGACCGTAGACATTTATGTTACAAAATAATTTTCAACTGATGTTCTTCTGAACTCTCTATTCATTCTCCAAGAATTCTGAAAAAATATATCAGGGTTTCGACAAAAAACAATTCCTTTCAACATTGATAAGAAGAAAAAATTTTTTGACTATCAAATCAGCATATTAGAATGAGTTATGAAGGATCATGAGACACTGAAGAATGTAATAATGATGCTGAAAATTCAGCTTTGCATCACCAGAATAAATAAAACTTTTAAATATATTAAAATAGAAAACAGTTATTTTAAATTGCAATAATACAAAAAAATATTACTGCATCCACTGTAAGCATAATAAAATAAAAAAAACCATTAAAACAAAAATAAACGTTCAAAAATCTAAAAACAAATCTTATCAAATCCAAACTTTTGAATAGTGGTGTATGTCAAACATCATGTAAAGTCTGCAACTTTAATTTTAGAATGTATTATTTTGTTTACCTGTATCACCCCATCTGAGTGTGAAGTTGTAGGGTTGAGCTGTGTGTGTTTTGCAGGCTGAGGCTCGTTTGCTGGAGGAGCAGAGGAGAGTGCAGGTGTACCTTCATGAGAGCACACAGGATGAGCTGGCCAGGAAGTGTGAGCAGGTTCTCATCGAGAAGCACCTGGAGATCTTCCACACAGAGTTCCAGAACCTTCTGGACGCAGACAAGAATGAAGGTGTGAACCACAGTGAAAACTCAGTGTCTGTACATGAGTCCTTCAGATTGAGATTCTCAGTTATAATTTATTCTTTCTCTCGATGTAGATCTCGGTCGCATGTACAATCTCGTGTCACGGATCACAGACGGATTGGGAGAACTAAAGAAACTTCTGGAAACACACATTTATAATCAAGGCTTGGCAGCCATCGAGAAATGTGGGGAGTCTGCTCTCAATGTGAGTCTGTTGAACATAATGCCGTCTAGCTTGAAGATCATCATGCTTTAGATCTGATCTTTCTGACAGCACGTTTTAACCGCTGTGAATTCTTTGATTTGCTTGTAGGACCCCAAAATGTACGTCCAGACGATTCTGGACGTCCATAAGAAGTACAATGCCCTGGTGATGTCAGCGTTCAACAATGATGCTGGCTTCGTGGCTGCTCTTGACAAGGTATGACCATCTTTTCAGTTCTGTTTGGTCAAGATTGAATTAGTTGTAGTAATTTTACCTGTTTAACTTGATTTAACCTTATGTCTGTGGGCTGGTATCCTGATGCCCGTTGTCTCACAAACTGCTTTTTAGACTAAGGTTATTGTCACATAAAACAAATAAAAAAGATATTTGTTAATTGAAATAAACATTAACTGAAATTCTGTATTTATTTATTTCAGCTAGTTGCCATATATATAGACATATGAAAAACAAAAAAACTAAAGATGACAAAAACACAGTAGAATAACTAAAATTTTAACTAAACAGAAAATGTACAAATAAAAACTGAATCAAAATATTAATAAAAACTATAATAGTATCTCAGTTCTATTAAAATAACAGTAGTTTAGGGCTAAAATTACTAAAATGAAATAAACTAAAATTAATAAATAAAAAACACTGTGTAGATATTATTTTAAAAAGACAAAAACAATGAAATTACTTCAACTTTAACTAAAATTTTACTGAAAATCTAGAAATAAAATTTCATTCAAAAACTATAATATAATTTTTTTTTTCTAATATGCAGAAGATTAGTTTAGCACTACTTTAATTTTCTAATGAAATATCATTTAATATAATCTAGTATTTTTCATGTAGATATTGTATGAACTAAAGTGCATATATATATATATATATATATATATATATATATATATATATATATATATATATATATAAATATATAAATATAAATATAAAATACATTCCAGTTCATGTTCACACCATTGAGTGATAGATGATTAGCTTTTCTGAAGGACTATATATATATATATATATATATATATATATATATATATATATAATATATATTATATATATATATATATATATATATATATATATATATATATATATATATATATATATATATATATATATATATATATATATATATATATATATATAATATTTATTTATTTTTTTTTTTTTTAAGGAATAATAAATGCAAATTTTGTTTATAGAAATGAATCCTGTCTTTAGGTTTTGGTGATGGCTTTTAGATATTGAAAGTATTCAGAGGTGTTTTCTCTGTTTTCAGGCTTGTGGGCGCTTCATCAATAATAATGCTGTTACTAAGATGGTTCAGTCCTCCAGCAAATCTCCTGAACTGCTGGCCAGATACTGCGACTCTCTGCTCAAGAAGAGGTGTGTGGTGAGACGCACTGTAAATGTGTTATTAAATCCCAGTGCTGAATCTAATCGGACCTCTGTCTGATATTTCAGCTCCAAAAACCCAGAGGAGGCGGAACTCGAAGACACTCTGAATCAAGTGGTGTGTTTTTACAAAATCTGACTGCAAGATTTAACATAATGCCTCTGTTTTTTCTTTGTATTGATCTTTTGTTCTCTTTTTGTAGATGGTGGTGTTCAAGTATATTGAGGACAAAGACGTGTTCCAGAAGTTCTATGCGAAGATGCTGGCCAAGCGTCTGGTCCATCAGAACAGCGCCAGCGACGACGCCGAGGCCAGCATGATCTCCAAACTAAAGGTGCAACAGTTCTTCCACAGATTATGAAAATATAAAGGGTAAAATGATCCATAAAGCTTGGAGATTTTAAAATGAGCACTAGATGTGATGTTGTCATTTAGTTCTTTGATTCATAGCATCTCTGAATTTAAGCTTCAGTAGCAAAAATGCAAATAGAGTTGGAATCATTTATGTGAATCAGTTCAAACTGATTCAGTGAATCAGTTCATTGCCTGATTCAGCGATTCAAGTGTGATCAGAAATGTTCACTTAAGTCCATGTGCTGCATTTACAAGATTTATTTTTCTCATACTTTTTATATGAAATTTGTATGAAAAACAAGTCTTGATTATTTATTTAAACTAGATTTTTTTATTGTAATATCATAGTTTCTCTATCAAATCACTCTTTTAAATTTTTATTAATGCATTTGGCAGATGCCTTCAGTGTTATTTTAATGCTATTCATATAGTATTATAATATTTATTATTATTTTAAATGAGCATTTATTTGTATATTTTCAGTTTAATTTAAGTTTTAGTAATTTTGTGCTTTTGTCACCTTTATTAGATTTTTTTTTATTATTTCATTTTAGATTTAATTTATTATTATTTCAGTTTTAGTAATTGTAGTACTTTATTTAATTTAGTTGCCAAGGCAATATTTCAGATGTTCTTCTTTTTTTTTTTTTTTAATATGTAATTATTATTATTTGATTAACAAAAACAATTTGTAATAGTTTTTTATTTTTACTTAACAGTGCTCATCCAAAGCGACTTGTATTGCAATCAAAGTATACATTTTATCAGTTCATGCATTCTCTGGGAATCAAACCCATAACCTTGATGTTGTTAACGCAATCCAAAGACATTTCAGAAAGATAAAAACAAACAAACATTTTTTTTATTCAATTTTTCTATACCACCCAACCCTTGTGGTGTTCTTGTGCTTGTTCATTGCATACTCCATCATCGCTGTTTGTGTCTAACACTGTTTGGTTTGTCATTTTTAGCAAGCGTGTGGCTTTGAGTACACATCGAAACTTCAGCGCATGTTCCAGGACATTGGAGTCAGCAAAGACCTCAACGAACAGTTCAAGAAGCACCTCACAAACTCTGAGCCTTTAGACTGTAAGAAAGAGCTTCTCTCTTCTCAGCTATGGTGAGAAATGCCTTGAAGTCCTATATAAATGTTGTGTTGTTTCCTAGTGGACTTCAGCATCCAGGTGTTGAGCTCGGGTTCATGGCCCTTCCAGCAGTCGTGCACTTTTGCTCTGCCGTCTGAGGTAATAAAACAAAAATGCCTTATGTAAGTTTCTTGTCCTTTCCAAGGTTTGTAAATCTGTCATGTGTCTCTTCCGACGCAGTTGGAGAGGAGCTACCAAAGGTTCACAGCCTTCTATGCCAGCAGACACAGCGGCCGAAAGCTCACCTGGCTTTACCATCTGTCCAAAGGAGAACTGGTCACCAACTGCTTCAAAAACCGCTACACCTTACAGGTCTGACAAGATATGTGTGACTTGAATTCTTCAAACAATAACATTTCAAAGAAATCTCTTCTGCTCACCAAGGCTGCATTTATTTGATTCAGAATACAGTAAAAACAGTAATATAGTGGCATATTATTAAAGTCGTTTTCTACTTAAATGTTTTAAAATGTAATTTACTCCTGTGTTGCAAAGCTGAATTTTTAGCATCATTACTCCAGTCATCAGTGTCACATGATCTTCAGAAATCAGTCTTATATGCTGGTTTGCAGCTCAAGAAACATTTTTTTATTATTATCAGTGTTAATGTGCTGTGTCATATTTTTGGAAACCGTGATACATTTTTTCAGGATTCCTTGATGAATAGAAAGTTCAAAAGAATAGTATTTATTTTAAATGGCTATTTTTTTTTTATAATGTTATAAATGTCTTTACTGGCACTTTTGATCAATTGAATGCATCCTTGCTGAATAAAAGTATTAGTTTCTTTCAGAAACAAAATCTTACTGACTGCAAACTTTTGAACGGTACAGTAAATTTGCTAAATATGCACTAACAGAGTTATTAATTGCCTTGATATAATCCAAGCATTAGGATACTTAGTGCACTAATATAGTGCGTGAATACTCATCAGACTGGTTGTGTGTGTCCATACAGGCGTCTACGTTTCAGATGGCCATTCTGCTGCAGTATAACACAGAAGACGTTTATACAGTCCAGCAGCTGACGGACAGCACACAGATCAAAATAGTAAGGATACAAAAGAGGACCCTCTACAAGATCCAGATGTCAGCCAAATGTGGATTTTTGCACATTAACAGAACTTTTTTTTTTTTATGTATTTTAGGACATATTGGTGCAGGTTTTGCAAATATTATTGAAATCCAAGCTGCTGGTGAGAAATTTTTTTTATCTTTATTTAAAAAAAAATAATAATAAAAAAAAAGATTCCTGCAAAGTCAACATGAAATCAAAATTGAGCCCATTTCCTCAGAAACAACTTTCCCTTTCCGCTGATGTCATCGCGGCCATAAATAGAGTTAACCAATAGCCAAATCACTATTTAGGTGTTATTTGTGTAATCCTCCTTAATCCACTCATACTTTTATTTCACTATGGAACGCCCACTATTCATATACGGTTAATTTTCTTTAGACTTTACAATGGAAAACCATCCTTACATTTGCTTTCTCTGAAACTTCTCAATTTACAGACATAAAATGGGTTGTGAATGCCATTTCATGTTGACTCTATTGTGTATTTGCAGTTGTTTTCAGTTGTAATCTCTGCAGGTTCTAGAGGACGAGAACGCAAACGTGGATGAAGTGGAATTCAAACCCGACACCCTCATAAAGCTCTTCCTGGGCTATAAAAAGTAGGTCATCTGAGTGTATCTCATCTTGCAGACAGTTATGAATCTATATTTAATGTTTCACATTTTGTGCTTTAGAATGCATCAGAGTAAACCAACTTGTCAGTATTGATGGCTGCACTGTTTTCTCCCCAGTAAAAAACTGAGAGTGAACATTAACGTGCCAATGAAGACGGAGCAGAAACAGGAACAGGAAACAACCCATAAAAACATTGAAGAGGACAGGAAACTCCTGATTCAGGTTTCATGTCCAAGTCTCTTCTGCTCACCAAGCCTGCATTTATTTAATCAAAAATACTGTAAAAACAGTAATATTGTAACATTATTGTAATTTAACAACTGTTTTCAATATGATTATATATTTTAATATGTCATTTATTTCTGTGAATTTTTAGCATCATTACTCCAGTCTTCAGTGTCACATGATCCTTCAGAAATTATTCTAATATGCTGAATTGATGCTCAAGAAACATTTATTATTATCAATGTTGAGAACAGCTCAGCTGCTTAATATTTTTGTGGAAATTGACTTTCTGTCAAAAAACAAAACAAAACAAACATACAGTATATTGCAAAAAATAGTCCAAGTATTGGTGAGGTGTGTTCGAAAATAGCATACTAAGTTTAGATGTGTTCCTCTTCGTGCAGGCGGCCATAGTGAGAATCATGAAGATGAGGAAGGTTCTGAAGCATCAGCAGCTTCTGGCTGAGGTTCTGAATCAGCTCTCATCCCGGTTCAAACCCAGAGTCCCCGTCATCAAGGTCCGTTATTCCTGTTCTACAAATCTAGTCTGGATACCAGGAGTTTTTACAGGGTTTCTGTGGGTCTTCATTCGCCCTTCTTCAAATAAAGGCCTTGAAAAAGTTTTAAATTGGAGCAGAAAGGCTTAAGTTTATAAAGTCATGGCATTAAAAGTTGCATGCGGTACAAAAATGAACATTTTCCTCAGTATTTTTGTTTTCCAGTACATTTGAAATGAAGTAGGGTATGAAAGCATTTCTCTTTAAATTAGGTTGATTGTTTTCTGAGCCCATTGTTTTAATCAAACATTTTGAACAATTTCTCAGAAAACAAGAAAACAATTTTTTTTTAATTGCTTTTCAAGTAACATATCTTGAATTAAGAATCAATTTTACTGGAAAACAAGACACAAATACTGAGGAAGAACATGACTTTTCTGCAGGTACAGTAAATGTTATGGTGGGAAAGTTGTATTTTTAAACTAAACAACCTAAACATTTAGATTTAGAGACCATATTGACGTATTGTTTTCTTTACATGGTCTTAAATTTATAATCATAAGACCTGCAGAAACCCTGTTTTATCAGCACAGAAGCACAATACAGCGTTCATATGTACTTGGGTTTGTGTTGTGTTTTGCAGAAGTGCATTGACATCCTCATAGAGAAGGAATATCTGGAGCGGGTGGATGGAGAGAAGGACACCTACAGCTACTTGGCCTAAACATTTCTTCACTCCTCCACGTCTTTACTGTCTGTCTCTCTCGCTCTCACTTTTTCTTTTTTTTTTTTAAGTTGTCTCTTGGGTAATAAATATCATTCCTCTTGATGTTCGGCCTGTGTTGAGTTTAAAAAAGCAAAAGGACTAACAGAAGAGGAGATTGTGTGCGTCAGTGAATGTGTTTGTGCAAAAGACAGACTTTACTGCTGCTCTGGATATGAACAGACTGCATCGGAAATGTACATACAAACAGAGCCCTCGAGCTTTAATCTTGCAAAATAAATACATTGCTGGTTTAAAAATCCCAATCAGAATTAAATCCTACACATTAAGCATGTTATTGCCTATCAGCATTTAAATGAAGAAAAAAAATGAACAAAGATGCATTGAAATCTTAGCAATGAGGGCTTCAGAAATGATTTAAGAGAAGAATGGAAATAATTTAGGAAAAAGGTGCAATTTTAGCTGCACGTCCCAAGAACGAGCGAGTTGGACAGGTTTGTAGACGTGTTGTCTGCATTGTTACCTGCTACCAGAAAACCATTTGTATAGTGTGTTTCACTTTTTTAAATGTGTGTTAAATAAAAGAATTAAAAGTTTCTGTATGTATTTCTGATGCTGTGGAGTCACTACATGAAGCAAAGAGCCGTAAGACAATATTATGGTTATTCAAATACATGCATGTTATGCATGTTCAGGACATCACTATCTGGCTTTTTCCACAGCCTGAAACATCAAATGGTCATTGATATGTTGATTTCCATCCTCATGAGGTCAAAACAAACATATAAACTGTTCAAAAAATATTAATATTATAATAATTTTAGAAATTATGAATTTTTTTTTTAGTTCAATAAACAAAAAATGGCACTATATACAGTATAATAAAATGATAAAATTGAAAAGGTTGGGCTGCCGGGTAAACAACAAAGTTGTGTGGGAAAATACGTGACTACGTCGACGTCATGGCGCACGTATATGATTGGCTGGATCATTACCTTGAACAGGTGTGTCTGTGTGAGCCGAGTGTGTACCTGATGGAGGCCCCATTACGCGATGACCTGTCCGAGAAATGTCAGAAGATATTGTTATTGGAAGAGTGGGTGCAGTTAGTTGCAGTACTTTTACACGAAGTGCTAAATGAACGTCACGTGTAAAATGTGTCTGATTAATTAGGCGATGCTTTAGTTTATATCTGTCCGACGCAGAAGAGCTGATAGGAGCAGAGAGAAACACTGACCCTGAGCTTCAATAACATCGAGACTACAACTGGACTACAACGAGATAAGATATGCATCTAAAAGTTTGCAAAGTATGTATTTCAGTTCCAAACTTTGTTTTGTAGGGTCAGAAATGATTTGAGCTAAATAATGTATAGCTTCTTCTGTAGATCTGAATCGAGCTTGATAACTAATGATCTTTTAACTAAATTGAGCTGAATAATGACACTATCGTTATACTTGGTAGACCAAGTTCATTTGCCTAAATTTAATTATCCAGATTTAAGTTTATTCAGCTAAATAAAAAACTTTAATTTTAGTTTAAATTATATTTTAAAATATATTCAAATAGAGAACAATTATTTTCAATTGAAAAAAAAAGAAATACCGTTTTTATTGTATTTTTGATCAAATAAATGCAGCCTCTGTGAGCTTCAGAGACTTTTTTTTTTTTTTTTTAAAAACATCAAAATATGACTCCAACTTCTGAATGTTAGTGTGCAAAAAAGAAAAACTGTGTGTTTTTCTACTAGGATATATATATATATATATATATATATATATATATATATATATATATATATATATATATATATATATATATATATATATATATATATAAGAAATAAAATATTATTATTATTATTATTATTATTATTATTATTATTGTTTTAATTGTTCCCTTAAAACATAATAAAATAAGAAATAAAAGGTAAATTTAAATTTACTTTTAATATATTTAAAATGTGAAAGACAGTCTTCATTTTGCAATTTAAACCAAGCTTTTCTGTGCAATTCTTAAAGTGTCTGACCAACCAACTGGTTTGCAATTTTCAAAATAATTTTGGACTAATTATTGGATAAATTTTTATCTCATATTTGAACTCAAGCAGTGTAACATGCCCCTAACATTTTCTTTTTAAGGACCACATCATCATAGAGCTGACTAAAACAGGACTGAAGAAGGTGAGTGAGGATAGAGAAGAGCTCGTCATGGAGGAGTATCTATTTCTGGTGGTGAATCCCAATTATATACTGGAAGACTAGTCAGACTTGTTCATTTTTATCTACTGATGCTTTTATAGTCTTAAATCATGACTCATGTAATATCCAACATTTTTTATTGAGGAAATCAGAAAACAAATAAATAGATTTATATATTTGCATTTGTGTATCATTTGTTTATTGAACACTAGATGGCAGTGGATCCCAGTATCTTAAACATAAAGCTCCCTTATCGGTTCTGCTTTATGTACTGGAGAATAAAAGATACATTCTTAGATGTTTTATTAGTAGCCTACATGAACGTTATCTTGCACATTTTATCTGCCCAACAGATTCTAATTTGAAATAAGTTTATAATGCATGTTCGCTTTTCCCAATTCAGAAGACCGCAAACACTCGAGTTATACATAAACTATACACACACAAGGATCGAAAGGATTTTTTTGTGTAAAACTGTGAAAATATAATTGTAATAAACAAAAACGTATTATAACTTTTTGTCTTTAAATGTTTTGCTCATGTTATATTTAGTTTTTTTTTTTTTTTAAAGCAATCTCTCTATATCGAACCACTCTCTTTTACACTTTTATTGTAATCCCGTATTATAGATTTAATAAGATACCGTAGTAACAGATGAAAGTGTTCTTCTGTTCTCGTTGCTGTACAGATTCGCTGGCACACAGTTTAGCATAACGTTCTATATTTTCGCGTCGTTCACGCTGTGCGTGCGCGTGCTGAGATCCGTTTCCACTAGAAACGCGCGCCGCCAGAGCGGCTATAAAACAGGTCGCGCGCGATGTCGCTGTAATATCAAGAGTTTATTTCATCTTATGGACACTCAAGATGATACGATTTCGTTTCAAATAATTGTTTAAGTTACTCCAACCGTCATCTTCTCCTGAATGTGGATTTTGGTGAGTGTCACTTCTTATATATTCAGTATTTAATAACGTACAGAAATATATTTTCTCTAGGCGATGTGTAAAATGTTTATATCAGCTTTTTATCGCGTCTCTGTTCGTTGTTGCACTTTCAAACCTCGTTGTTTTGTTTCCCCCTGGTTGTTCCACGTGTTTAAAGCTGTTTGCTGGGAACCAAAGGTCTCGTTTTCAGCGCATCTTCAGTTTGAGGTCTTCGCAGAAATGATTCCGCCTGGAGACTGTCTGTACGCCGGAAGGAAAAGAAGAAAACCTGTGCAGAAACAGCTGAGTATTTAGTATTTATCAGTTTAGTGGCGTGACTGTTTTATTGACAAACCATCAATACAAATAAACCAATCACTAATGATAATAAATATGTACTTTTTTTTTTTTTTTTTGCTTAAACTTATTAATATTATTTATTATTATTTGTTATTGACAGTGTAATAATAGTAATTATTATTATTGTGTAATTTGTTTAATTTCGTCAGGTTTTATGATGTAGATTATATTAATCCCTCAGCATTCCTGCAAAATTTGCCTATAACGCCTAAAAAAGGCATACCCAAAGTTAATTGCATGCTGTTCTTGAACCATTTGGAGTATATGCATGGTTTTGGTCTTTTTTGAAAGGTGACTGGTATTGAGTAATATAACTTAGAACACACTGAAAAAAGTAAAAAATTAAAATTAAAAAAGCAGCATGAAGCCTTTTTGGTGTACTGACAAAGACACTGGTTGTACCTGCTGTGTTGATTGTATCTTAAAATGCATTATTGCATCATTTGAATCACAAGATTCTCAGCTTTCCAAAGATATGTGACATGTTTAGCCTTTTTTTTTCCTTTTTTTTTGTTTTTTTGTTTTTTTGAGTTGTTGTATGTCGCAAAGTTAACCCTCAAAAACACTCAGTGTACCGCAGGCGGTACAGTGGAATGCTAACAGTTTAATTAAAAATAATATAAAAATTCATTAAATTAAATTGTAGTTTGTATCTTCAGGAAACCAGAGAAAGCAGGTCAGAAATCGAATCCGTCCAAGCGTCACCGCGACCGTCTGAATGCAGAATTGGACCGGTTAGCGAGTCTGCTGCCCTTCAGTGCAGATGTCATCTCCAAACTGGACAAACTCTCAGTGCTGCGGCTCAGCGTCAGCTTCCTGCGGGTGAAGAGCTTCTTTCAAGGTAAGGAATGTTTCCTGCATAGCGAAAACTGTAAATTATAATACATTGGCTCTTAAAAGTTATTTGAACACTTTAAAATAAACTTGATATTGGTTAACTGACTCAAACAACCTCATCTTTGTGTTTCACTCAGGCATATCCTAAAATTTGATTTGTCCCTTTTACATTTTTACTACATTTCCAGGTTGTTGCATGGTGTCTTTTTTAATGTTATGTGGTTCCGTTTTGGTATAATATTAGTAGTATGTTCTGTTGCATTTGCATTTTTATATGGAGTATATATCGATGTAATTGGCAAAAGTTTATGTGAAACATTTACTTATGAATTTTTCCTTCAACTTGTTCCTTTATTTAGATTTTTAGTTCATATTCTGAGTTTGCATGTTAAATTGTTTATAATACAAAGCAGCATAACTTAAAAAATAAATTAGCTCATTTAAAAAAAAAAAAACATTTTAGTGTAGTTTGTGGGAAAACTGACCGAACATGCTGGTAAATACACATGCAGTTCTTCTGCCATGTAGAATAATGGGATTTTTTTCAGGAGAGTCCATATAAGGACAGGTCCATCTGTAGCTTAATGTAATGTAGAGATTGCCCTCTTGCACTCACATGCTGTTTGTTGTGACAGTGTGTCCAAACGGATCAGTGTTGAGCTGTTGTGTGGAGAGCTGGCAGTGTTTGGGCTGTGTGCTGGCAGGTGGACATCGCTCAAATGTAACTGAACTCATAACAAAGTAATGGAGAGTAATGAAAACAACCTTTAGCAACTAAAAAGTAAGGAAAGATGTGTGGCCAGTATCGTGTGCATAATGCAATGTTGGGAAAGCGTTTTATGATACTAGATTGCCCTGCTATTCATAATTTAAAGTCAAGTCACATTTATGTATTGCTTCCAGGTGTCTTTGCACAGGTTTGTGCATTTGAGATTTTAAGTAGATTTTACACAAACCACTTTAGATGGTGAAATTCATAACTGTCGTGAATACAGTCATTTATAATGCAAGATCCGACCCTGAAGAACTTGAACCGTCGTGGATCTGGGCTTGCGTCAACCTTGATCTTTCAGTTCGTATAAGATTGATGCATGTATTATGTTCAAACTTCGGCATTTTAATGTATTCATCTTCTCAAGGCCATTTGCGTTTCTGGTCTGATCTCATTTTCTGTCACCTTTCAAGCTGTAAATTATACACAAGGCCATGACAATGTAGCAGTATGTCAGAAATTCTTGTCAGATTTGAAGTTAATATGTGAACTTGAATGTCATCAAAAAGCGTTTTTATGGAAAGGTCTGAATTTTTACACGAGAAAAAAAAACTGTCAAGTTGGAGAATTTTTGGTTAAATGTAAAACTTTTGCTAATAATTAAAATAATTTTATGATATGATTCTATGAACCAGAACGTCATTTATCCAACACTTTTTTTTTTTTTTTTTTTTTTTTTTTTTTTTTTTTTTCTTCTCTTTGTTGTAGAGTGGGCTGGTTTATTCAATCTTTGCCTGTAGGAACAAAAAATCACTTTCCAAGTGTCTCAATTGTATTTCTAAGACAGCAATAAGATTCAAATCAGAGATTTCAGTATAAACTCAAATATTTCTCATCAAATTTTTCCAAAGGAGACCAAAGGATCAGACCTGTTGTCTTAATGTATGGTAACAATTGTCTCTGTTTCAAGTTGTACTTTCTGCTGTGGAACATGAAAGGAGATATTTAGAAAAATGTCTGTGCCTGCCTGTGATAAAGAAGTGCACTTAAATGTGTTGAAAGTGCACTTGATGTGTACCTATAATCTTAAAAGTATATATTTTAAAATCTGTACTTGCAGATAGTATGTTGATTAAATAAAAAGCCACTTAAAGGGATATTTTTTAACCCAAAAATGAATATTCTGTCATTTACTTATCCTCAGGTTGCTCCAAACCTGTATTTCTTTCTTCTGAACATAAAAGCGTACTGTTTAGTTCCCAACATTCTTAAAAATGTCTAAAGTTTTGGTGTGCTTTAAAGTACACTTATTGTGATGTGTTGACTGACTTACTAAGCACGTGTAAAATACTTGATTCAAATTTGAACTGTAATGTTGAATATATTGTGAATGCACTAAACTGCAATTTCATCATTACAAATAATTAAAATATATTTAAATGTATATTTTAGTATATTTATATTAAGTATATTTTAGTTTACCATAAATCTTTTTCACTACATTCAGTGATACACTTACACCATATTTCAAAGACAAGAGAAGTAATTATGAATAAAGTTCATTCTTAATGAGTTTAAGGAATTTATGTTCCACAGAAATGCTCACAGGTTTAGAATGACATGAGGCTGAGTGAATGATGACAGAATTGTCATTTTTGGGTGATCTTTCTCTTTAATGTTGTACGTGAATTTAGGTTTACATCTGTGTCAAAGCATAAGCAACTAATTCTCCTAATTTCTCTCCTCTCAGCCCGTGCATGTCTTGTGAGTTACTTTGCTGATTGGTTGTGCATGACTGAGGCTGTGTTTGATCCAGACACACTGTGTTTTCATTCTCCACCACAAGTCTTAAAACACAGCAGGAAAACCTATGAAAGCCTTTGTTGGCCCAACACCATTTTTAGAGGCTTGTTCCATACAATTAGAATCAAATCATGTTTGTTGCGTGGCCAGGTGAATTCCAACACATTTCCGGGCCTCTCGGGATGTGGACTTTATTTTTTATAAACTTTTATAAAAAATAAATCATGTATTTCTCATTTAAATGCTTGCCAATGCAAACATCACTTTTATTACTGTTCATGCTTGGGATTAGTGATTTAAACAAACCACTAACCTTCAGTATTAAACTTCAGTGTGTAACTCTTCCTGCACAGTTTGTGCTACAGGCGTTTTAATTCTCATAGTGAAGTCTCAAAGAGTGACACCTGAAGGAAAGTGTGTAATGATAGCAAAGCTCCACCATGAGCAGTGCTTCTGTTTGCCAACACCATTGCTTCTAGTTTCTGCTTAATGATAATGAGAACAATGATCATCATGATGAGCTTAATAGTTCACTCGATTGGTTTAATCAAGCCTCTTAATGTATTGCTTAAATTGAATTTAATTTCAGCTGTAAATGTGTAGATTTGTGTTTTTCTCCACATTTTTTTTTTTTGCAAGATGCATGCTACACTTTCTCAAAAAAGATACTAAGGCTGTACTTATATGTACTTATAAGCACCCTCTGGGCCTTAATAATGTACAAAGGTGTATCTTTTCAAAAGGGTACTGCCCCAGTGACGGCTTTTGTACCTTTATTTCTGAGAGTGTAAGTGTCATGACTAGGACAGTGTTTAATGAAGCAGCATTTCATTTGAGTCTAAAACCTCAACTTAAACACCATTTTAAGCACTGTTGTTTCCTTTAGGAAATACTAATGCGTTTGAGAGTTAGTTGCAATGTCTGAATAACAACTTAAACTGCACATCAGGGAGTAATTGAGATCCAAAGAGAGAGTTGAGTGAGTGTGTGTGTGGGATGTTGAGAGAAGGCAGTTGTGTGTAATGAATGATCCACTGGCTCCTAAGGAGCGTTTGCGTGACTGCAGCCTGGCAAAATCCCCGTCCTGAGAAAAGAACTAAGAGGGGGAAGATGCAGATCAGCTTTGGCGCTTCTGTTTAGACCATTCACAATCCACTTTTAGTGGCCACATGTGGCCTTTTGATAACCACTTGATTGAATGCTTTTAAATTTTCAGTTTTTCCTGTAATAGACCAGGCTAACTTCCAAAATCAGTTTTTTAAGGAATAAGCAATTTCTGTGTTTTATTCTTTTATTGAATAAATATTGTTCACAATAAGGGTTTTAAGTTTTGTACTTCTCATTTGAATGTCTCACCACCTTAGTGGTTTTCGAATGATATAATATGTTCAATCCCAAAGGATTTTTTTTCTTTCATAGCTCATGAGAGCATTCGATTGTTTCATTTAAATATCAACTTTTTCTCAGATGTTTCTTTTGCTCAAAAAAGGGAAATTCATGACTGTCTATAGAGCTAAACAATTAATATATACACTACAGTTAAAATATTGGCGGTCAAGAGTTTTATTTTATTTCATTTTAATTAATGTATTATTATTTTAATAAATTAGTATCTTATGCTCTCCAAGGCTGTATTCATTTAATAAATTGGTAAATTTGGTAAATTACAATATTATTACAGTTTAAAATAACTGTTTTCCATTTTTTTATATATATTTTGAAATGTAATTTATTCCTGTGATGAAAAGCTGAATTTTCAGCATCATTACTCCAGTCTTCAGTGTCACATGATCCTTCAGAAATCATTCTAATATGATGATTTACTACTCAAGAAACATTTCTTGTTATTATCAGTGTTGAAAACAGTTGTGTTGCTTCATAGTTTTGTGGAAACAGTGATCATTTTTCAGTGTTCTCTGGTGAATAGAAGGTTCAAAACTGTTTATTTGAGAGAAATATTTTGTAACACTATAAACTACTTTAGTCTAACCTTTGGCAAATGTAATGCCTCCTTGAATAAAAGTATCAATTTCTTAAAGTTACTGACAGTTATATCATGGATACACAGTACAACATAGATCAGATAATTCATTCTTTGAAGAATTTGAGTTCATTTTAAGATTTCTGACTTTAGTATCTGGGTAAAACTGAGCACAGTTTAAGACATTGTTTGTGACATTCAGAAAACTTGAAAATAGGTGTTATTTTAATAAAGTAGGAATCTAATAATATTGAGTAATTTGTCATCAGTTGAAGACGGGTCTGACACGAGCAGGTGTGACTGGTCTTCATGAGGGAATGATGCTGGCTCTGGTGCTCTTCCACACTGAGTGTCCAGTATAATGTTAAAATTTCCCCCAGTGAACTCAGTTCAGGCGCTTGGCAGCCGCCAGATCCTCCTTGGCAAATTCTTGTTGCGTGCAAATCAGGAAAATTCCATCTCGCATCTCTGTCCTGGAAACATTCCTCTGTTTGTTTTCATCATGCAAGAATGTGTGCCAGAAGCTGATAAATGATCCAAGCGTCCAGCATCATGCATGTGCGTGAGTCTCCAAACATCTGTTTTAGCATGGGACAGAGGATCTTCATTAAAAAAAAAAAAAAATTCTCAAAGATTATTGGAGTATGCTTTACACGAAAATATTATTTTCGTCTCTCTACTTCAAAAATTAATTCTGAAATTTATTTGCAGTTTCTGATTGAAATGTTCCTGAACCAGATTCTTTTCCGTTTATCTGCATATGATGCAAATGCGGTTTAATTCCCTTAAAATGCTAGTATTATGTATTCTGTCACCCTGACCATTCAAATAGCTCTTTGTTAGCACCAATATACAAAGTGCAGCATAAAAAAATGCATCTAAAGAGCTGAGATATTTATTGTCAACATCAAAACCTCCAGTAAAAACATTTGTGGGCTCCGTGTTTGTTGGCAACCGGAAGGCGGTTCCTTTGCACACAATGTCGTGCAAAAGACTAGTAAAAATGACCCAGATACATCATAAAGGAGTGTTCTGTTGCGTGACAACTTTAATAATGTTCGCCTGACAGGGTGAGACCTTGTCCAAATTATTTTCTCCTTACAACACATTCAGTCCCCTCTTTCCTTTAAACTGTTTTTCATGCCTGTTATGCAGCTTAGAGACCAACTATTAGTCATTAAACAAATGACATTTTTAAATTCTTTGTGCTTTGTGTTATTCATTATATATGCCATTCAGGGATTGCAAAGAATTCCTGGGAAAATGTTTCAAATCAATATGCAGTGCTCAGTAAAACAGAATTTATTCATGTAAAAGAAGACTAATACAGCAAACAGAGCCGTGTGCCAGCAGACTGATGCATGATCTCATGTAAAAACGGTTTCCAAACTCAGGTTCTCTCACACCACAGCCATTAGTTCACAAAATGCACATGTTGACCCCTCTTTGGCAAAGTTAAGCCGAGTTAGTGATGTGAAATAATCTGCCATCGGAGCGCATGTGGCTGTGCAGTGGTCTGTTATGTTTGTGTCACGTGACCAATTGCCCAGGAAACCCAGGTTGGATGGTATGAATTGATGGATAGAAGAATTGTTCAATTGGATGGATGGATTTCATTAAAGAATATCATGGTTTCCAAGACCGGCTTTGCATCAAAGGAATAAATTACTTTTTAAAATATATTCAAATACAAAACCATTTTAAATTTTTACTGCATTATTACTGTTTTTACTGTTTTTTTGATCAAATAAACAGCGTTGGGAAGCATAAAAGACAAAAGAAAAAAAAAACTGGGTGGATGGATGTATTAGTGGTCAGTCTCTTAGTCTGGGCAGTTTTCATTTGTGTTAAAAGGAAGCTCTGGCCCTTTAAGAGCCTGTAGTAAAGCTGGGTTTGCGTGACTGTAGTTCACCAGAGCCTGACCTCAGAGGGAAGCCAGGGAAAATGATCTAATGATCTGTCCATCAGAGCGCAGGAGACCAGCAATGTAAAAATGAGTCTACTAAGCCTTCCTCCCCCTCTCTTATATCTTCTATTCTTCCTTTAACACACACACACATAATGGGTGAAGTAATTGTATGTAAAGACATTGAGTGAGGTACAAAATAAAGGGGAAAAGAGAGAGTGAGTCTGTTGAGTCACTGCATACAAACACACATCTGCTTGTAAATCTAACCTCAATTGTCAAGAGTAGATCTGTTTTTTATTTCCATCCCCTCATCAAAACAACTCTGTGATGAAATGGCTGCTTATGGACAGACATTTTGTGAAAAGTAGCTCATCCACCTGCAGATTTGGGCTTGTTTGGCAGCAGGCATGAAGTGAATGCAAAATGAGTCTTTAGAGAGAGAGATGATAGAGAATTCCCTCATGTTATTAAGTACAGGAGTGACGGTTTAGCAACTCTGAACAGTACACATGTTGTCAGTTGAAAGTCTTTATCCTTTGTGTTTTTATAAATTTTTTAATTATGTTTTCTACAGTGGTCAGTGGAACCTTTCTTGAGAGCTACAGCTTAAAATCATGAAAGAATGAATGTGCTTATGTCAATTTAAAACGGCTGCTTATAAGAAAACAAATCTGGTTTAAATCCAGATTATATGCATGATATATTTGGGTTGCATAAACCCCGCTGAATAAATCTGCTCAGTCTGTTTGTGGTGATCTTCTTCACTTTGATGTTTGGCATTGAAAGTCCCACAAAATTAACTGAAGAAGACAAAAAATGTGAATTATTTCATGTGATTTTTATCTTGCTCGTTTTAGATTAGCACGGCTAATGAAGAGCACTTGGGCTGCCTCATTTTTTGTTTTTTCGTTGCTTAGCAGTCGTTCTCAACCGATCGTGAAATTAGGTAAATGCATCTGAAATGGACTGACTAAGAGCAGATGTTTAATGAAGAAGGAAGGTTTGGGTCTATTGCGATTGTCCAGGTTCTCTTTATTTGTGAGACTTAAATGAGACAGAGGGGTTTCCTTATTAAAGATCCTTGTTTAAAAAATGTGTTCAGTAGGAAACGGCACAGCTAGTTAAATGAATGTTGACTTGATATCAGATGCAAGAATCCTGGTAATTTCAAAGGATTGTATTTGCCTGTGACACTCTATCATGTACAGTTGTATTTTTTTATCCATGTATCTCTGTCTCCATCTCTTTCACCGTCTTATGTGCTCTTGTTCCTTCCAAGAGATAGAAAATTGCAGCACTGATGCCTCAACGTCGGAGCAGAAGAAAGAGATCCTGCCCCGTGTCATAGAGAGTGATCTTCTCCTAAAGGTGACTGCTTTGCTGTGGGCTTATGACTGGAGTTTATTCACTACAGTTTAGAAATGGTTTCTAGTCAAAGAAAATTGTCCCTATACTTTTAATTATCCAGATGAAATGAAAAAAAAAAAAATAGAACTTTTATTTTTGCACATACAATTTTAGTGACATGACTATTGATTGACACATGTATTCATATCTTGTAGTCTCTCCCTGGATTTGCACTGATCGTGAGCTCGGATGGCGTTATTTTCTATGCATCATGCACTATCGCTGACTACCTGGGATTTCATCAGGTAACCCCCAAATGAGATCCTATAATCTACAAATAAAACACGAATGAACAGTGGCGTAACTTTGCTTTGAAAAGTGGCGGGGACACCGCACAATTTGTTTTGCTAGTTTTTTTTTTATACAAAACTAATGTACTTAAGGGCTGGGTTTAGAGTAAAAAAAAAATAATCTCCTCTTAATAAAAATACATCGATGTACCGTACAAGGGGTGGTGCCAGAGAATTTTGAACGCAGGTGCTGAGGGGGTGCTAGATTATTTACGGGGAGCTGGGCAATTCAGGGCTGCAGACTCATTCTTCCCATTGGTCGCTCATTTGCAATTAATTTCTCAGTTGGTCGCAAGAGCACGGCGGGGGTTTTTTTTTTTTTTTTTTTTTTGCTACAACATGCTATTAATCAATGCATGCTGATGAACTTTTATCATAGTTATATGGAAACGAAAGTGGTTAACATTCAACCAGTTCTTGTTCATCAGTAGTATTATTTGTGATTTGAAATTTGTGAATGGGAGTCCCTCTTTTTCTATGTTATAAGCCCGGCTTCGGATGCTTTCACTTTCGATTTCACGATCTTGTCACGTTTTGCAATAAAAGATAATTGTCTGTTTTGCTTACATGTATACACCTTTCACCTTTTAAGGCCAAAAAAAAAAAAGATATATTAAATTAAAAATCAAAAAAAAAAACAAAAAAACAATAAAAAATGAAAAACTAAACAACAAAAACATCCATCAAAAAAGAACAAAAAAAAAAACTAAAAACATTAGGCATGGCCTACACTACATGCTGTAGGCTATATGCTATATAGCCTAATGACTAATAATTTACAGAACGTTTAGCAAACACTGAGGAATCAAATCCAAATAAAAAATAAAAGAGAGCATCCATAGCATAATGTGAGGTACACAGCAAAGATTAACTTTTCAAAATGAAAAACAAAACAAAAAGAAAAGTACAACTAAAAGTACTGGGGAAGTCGTGGCCTAGTGGTTAGAGAGTTTGACTCCTAACCCTAAGGTTGTGGGTTTGAGTCTCAGGCCGGCAATACCACGAATGAGGTGTCCTTGAGCAAGGTACCGAACCCCCAACTGCTCCCCGGGTGCCGCAGCATAAATGGCTGCCCACTGCTCCGCATGTGTGTGTGTGTGTGTGCTTGCATGCATGTGTGTGTGTTCATGTTCACTGCTGTGTGTGTGCACTTTGGATGGGTTAAATGCAGAGCACGAATTCTGAGTATGGGTCACCATACTTGACTTTATGTCACTTCAAAAAACACTCTTCTCACAAAACAATACCATCATGACACAACACCACCATTTTCACAACAGATCATCTGGTTTAATAAGCGGTCTTTTACTTTACTTTAGTGTGAAAACCAATATTCAATCAATATTCACGTCATTTTTGCTGCCCACACCTTGGCGCTCCTGCTGACGTGGCGAGTATAAACCAGGCTCTACACTCCAAACACTGCACAGTTCAAAGGAGTTGTTCTTTGATATTTCTCATATGCAACAGAAATCGCAGCTTTTATGTGTTGAACAACTTGGTGATCACGCCAATGTGACAGTTTTGTATGTAATCGCAATGTGATTATATTTCGTTTTGTTTTTTTTATTAAATTAATTTACAAAAATGTTTGGAGCATTTGTGTTCGTTAAATATAAGTTTTTGTTTTTTAAAGTAATGACCAAGCGGCCAGCTGCAGATAGTGAGCCTATGTTTGATCAATTTAGCCTTCTCAAATCATCACAACTTGCCTAAAATAAAATCTATAGATATAAAACAGTTCAAGCATATAACAATGTTTAAACTTTAAAACTTTAAATGTTTTTTAAATATATCTATCGGAGACGCTTTGTAGGACATTCTGCCGTCTAGTCTTGAACAGGAGCACTTCACAAAAATGAACCAAAACTCAGCGAATAGATGCCTCACAGACATGATAAATATATCTATAGAAAGCTTTAAATTACTACTTAACGAATAAAACCAATCAAAAGCAAAAACTCTTTCATTATAATAAAAATCCGTAAAGATGCATTCTCTGGCGCGTTAAAAGGAGAGGGCGAAATCAGGAATCCCCGGCACCTTCATCCTTGCGGACACCGCTCACAAAAATTAGTCGTCGCAGTCTTACATC